>NW_008704216.1:1683077-1715577 GCF_000326865.2 Helobdella robusta | reverse complement strand
ATTCTTATCAAAAACATCAACAACTACAACATCAACAACAACAACAACAACAACATCATCAATAACGTCAACATCAGTAACAATATAACATCTTCACCATCATCATAGTCATCGCCACCATCATCATAGTCATCTTCACCATCATCATAGTCATCTTCACCATCATCTTATAACACGAGTTGTCATCATTTTAATCAAGAATCCCCTTTTTGCCTTTTTCACAAGTATATACATATAAATAAGTGAGGCAAAAATCTATGCACAATAATCATTGCGACTATCTATGTACATATATGTGTGTGTGTGTGTTCGTGTGTGTGTGGTGTGCATGTGTTTGTGTGTGTGCAATGTGTTTGTGTGTGAGTGTGTGTGTGTAAAAAATTTTTCCCGCAATGACAAATAAGATCAAATATGTAAAGCAGTACAACATTTGTTTTTAAAAATTTTCAAAAATTGCTCTATCGACCTATCGACAAATAAATTTAACATTATTTTTACTTTGTTTTCATCACCACCATCATCATCACCAACACCATCATCACCACCATCATCGTCATCATCATCATCGTACGCTAGAAAATATGCCGTAAATATTTAAAATTTGTTTTATTTTGGGCGATTGATATTCTTAAAATGTGATAACAGATATCATATCATCACTGCTGATACTTTTATCATTGCTAAGCCATAGAGTTCAGTTTTATTTCAATTTGTTGGCATTGAATTCTCATGATCATATGACGTCATTATTATGACTTTGAGAATGACGATGTTGAAGTTGAAGTTGCATAGTTACAATGACGAGGACAATGTCATCATCTCTATATCGTCGCCTAGTTAATTTTAGCCATTTTCGCCTTCGTCATCATTCTTAAAAATACGATGACGTCATCATCTTTATAAATACCACCTTTTAATTACCTTGTAAGTATCACCACCGTAAACCGTTAAACCCGCCAAAAATATATTTAATTGTAATTAATAGAATTAATTATCCGATCAGCATGAATAATACGATTGTCGTGATAATCATCGTCATCATCGTTGTCGTCCTCACCATCATCATCATTATCATTATCACAATCATCACCATATTCATCACCATCATAATCATCACCAGCAGCAGCAATAATCATCATCGCGCCCTTCATCACGTGCCACCATTCCATGCAGTCACGCATCTATTGTTGCGTTTTGACTGATTACTTCGCTTAGGTTCACTTGCTCTGTTTCTCTCTTTCTTCATCTGTCTCTCTCCTTTTTCTTCTCTCTAACTTTTTCCAGTAGCTTTTACTTTCTCTCTTTTTTCATTATTTCTTCTTCTTCTCAATCTAACCAATTTTTTCTCAATTTCATTTTTTCGATTTTTTTCAATTATATTTTTAATTTGTTTTTTCCATTCCTTTATTATTTTTATTTTTCAATTTTCAATGTTGCTCTCCCTCCCTTCCTCCCTCCCTCTCTCTCTTTCTCTATTACCTTCTTCTTTGACGAATCAATCTGAATGTACGTACAGAATGTACAGAGAGGTTTTTTTTATCAAACATACAAAAATTGCATAAATGAATGAATGAATGAATGAACGAACGAACGTGAACGAACGAACGAATAAATGAATACATGTTTATAGATTTTTATGAAATAAAAATAGACAGTACCATAATATAACCATATGCGTGCGTACATACAAATCAATATTTATGCACAAATACCAGTATAAAATGTATAAATACCAATAAATTTGTATGTGTACTAAGTACTAGGTATACATTGTATATACATGCATACATGTATGCAAACATTAGTGCTGAACTATCACTACATATCTAGACCACACAGAGATACATCTTTGAATTTGGAGATTCAAGTTAGGATGATTAGAGTTCAGCTGTGGAAAATGGGGATTGATATGCTTTCAGTATGCTTTTGTTGAAAACAAATAATACAGTTGAGTAAACACACAAACACACACGACACGCACACACATACACAAATACTGACATACATATACATACATACATACATACATCGAAGACAGCCCGAACTGAAGGAAAAATTGTTCAAAAAATTATTGAAATCATTTTTGTTTTCATTATAAGATTTAATCGTAGCAATTCAACTGTTTTTATTAGACAGTGCTTTTGAGAAACATTTTGTTCGTAATTAGCGCTATACAAATTTTCGAATAATAATACATACATACATACATACATACAAGACATACAAGGAATAGTCTGCCAATGTCGATGGGAGTGTCGAAGATGGGCAATGTTGATTTCAAAAAGAATTTGAAAACTTATCTATTTGCGATGAACGATTGTAATGGATTGTATCATTTCGTTTATTGATAGGATGTTCATTATTTCACTGTTTATTTATTATTTTTTCTTTTTTCGATAGTGCTTGTGAGAGATATTTATTTTAATAGGCGCTTTATAAGTGTTTGATAATAATAATAATACATACATATATACATCCCCGCACTCACACACACACACACACATACACACACACACACACACACACACATATATATATATATAACTATGATGACGATGTCGAGATTGTTGATTATGATGAACAGTGATGATGAAAATGATGATGACGACGACGGTGATGACGTGATGCTTTCACTGGGAATGATTATGACATAGTGAGTAGAATGATTAAGTTATGATATTATGACTGTATAATGAGTAGAACGATGATGATGATGATGAGTGCAAGGAAGTGGTGATGATGCTGTTGTGGATGAAATTTGTGTAAAATAAACAAACTACTTTTAGCTTAGAATTGTTTTTTTTCAAAACAAACATAACAGCCGCGTAGACACACACACACACAAATACACACACAAATACACACACACACATTCATACAAATACTGAAAACTCACACATACATCACATACATACACACAAATATATATATATATATATATACATACATGCATGCATACATACATACATACATACATACATACATACATACATACATACATACATACATACATACATATATACACACATGCATACGTGCATACATACATACATGCATGCATACATACAGACAGACATACATACATACATACGTGTGATTTGTGTGTTCTTTCTGAGACAAAAAAAATTGTAGCAAAAAATGTTTTCAATGGAATGAAGAAAAAAATGCAAAAAAAAACATAACAAGACTAATGCGTGGAAAAGGAGCTTATTTATTAACAGTCACCTTCAAAAGACTAAACTTTTAATTTTTCCACTCCCCATCAACAACTTCTTTTTTGGTTTGTTTTTGGTTTGTTTTTGTTTTGTTTTTGCTTTGTTATTGTTTTGTATTTCAAAACTTTTCTGAGCGTTTTTCGCCTATTTTTTCTGAAATTTTTTTCAATTTTTTCGGCGGAAAATTCAAAAATATATGTTCCGTGCAGTGCCTGGCAGTTTGTTTTCCAGCACTGATTTAAATTTTCCTTTCAAAATGCCACTGACGTTGACTTTAATTATTTAGTGTTATTGTTCTTATTATTATTATTATTGTTGTTGTTGTTTTTGTTGTTGTTATCGACAATACTGTTGTTTTCGTCATTTTATTTTATTGCTAGTGATGTTTTGTTACAACACTTTCAAAAACACGCTTACACTCACATACAAACATAATAACGAACAAAAACATTCAGACACACATACAAACATACCAATACACACACACACAGACGCACACACACACATATGCAAAAAACACACAAAACTATTCACGTTCACAAACACAAGTGCATAGAGATGCGTATAAACATCTAGGCAGGTTTGTAAACACATAAATGTACATACTTCACATATAGAAACGCGAACGAAAACGCATACACATACACACACACAAACAAACAAATGCCGGCAAATAAACATACACAAATAATATACATACAAACAAAGATACAAACAAAGATATAAACAAACATCGTACAAATGCGTTAACAAACACACACATCACATATACAAATAAAAGTTAAACAAAAAAACATAAACATACAAACACATGCATACATATGTGTGCGCACAGATACATATACACACATACTAACACGCAAACATATACATACATACATAGAAACACACAAACAGAGACGCACCATATGTACGACTGGCATGTTTTAACATCAAAAGTTTCAATGAATTATTTATGTGTAACGATGCTTTTTGCTGTTTGGGCTATTAAAAATTATTTTCAAAGAAAAACTACATGTATGTATGTATGTATCTATGGCTGGATGTATGTATGTATGTATGTATGTATGTATGTATGTATGTATGTATGTATGTATGTTTGTTTGTTTGTATGCAATAGGAGCGGTGTGGTTTATTTCAGGTTGTAATTTATGTTGTCCTTCCCATCAGCTTCATAATTTTCCTCGCCATCTCCATCCTCACTCTTATTTACACTTCAATGAAATACAAGCGTCACCACTTTAATCATCGTCATCATCTTCTATTTTATCACCACCATCATCGTCGTCATCATCAGCTACTGTGCTAGTTATCCTCCTTATTTGTTCCATCATCATCTTGATCATCATCATCTTGATCATCATCATCTTGATCATCATCATCTTGATCATCATCATCTTGATCATCATCATCTTGATCATCATCATCTTGATCATCATCATCTTGATCATCATCATCTTGATCATCATCATCTTGATCATCATCATCTTGATCATCATCATCTTGATCATCATCATCTTGATCATCATCATCTTGATCATCATCATCTTGATCATCATCATCTTGATCATCATCATCTTGATCATCATCATCTTGATCATCATCATCTTGATCATCATCATCTTGATCATCATCATCTTGATCATCATCATCTTGATCATCATCATCTTGATCATCATCATCTTGATCATCATCTTCACCCTCTTTCTTCTGTACAATCATCTTCATTCTAATCTTATCATACTCGTTATCGTCGTATAATTGTTCACTGTAGTTGTTTTTGTCATTATTATAAGTTAGCAAAAGCATTCATATTATTTTTATCTAGAAATCGGTGATACTTAAATTTTGTTCATTTATTCATTCCATCATTACTCACTGATTGAAGAACAATAACAAAATCCACTGACATTCATTCATTCATTCATTTGTTCGTTCGTTCGTTCGTTCGTTCATTCATTCATTTATTCATTCATTGATTTGTTTATTTACTCAATATCTCATCAACAATTACACACCAATCTTCGACAGGATCTCGTCTGCAGTTGAACCCGGTTCGCAGATCAGACGCGGGCATCTACCAGTGTATCGCCAAAAACAACGTGGGAACTGATGTTAAATACGCCAGACTCGATGTCATCCATGTCGCAGACACCACCACCAACAATAACAACAATAACAACAACAATAACAACAACAAAACACAATCAACCCCAAATGACTCCTTCACCATTCCGGGCAAAATAACAGCCAAGCAGAGTGGCAACAGCGCTGTTTCCATCGGCTGGACCTACAGTCCCCCGAGCAACGAAACCCCGCAAAATTTACCGAAGTGGTTTACCATTCAATACAAGCAGGATGGCTCGTCACTCTGGAAAACTTGGCCCCACAACATCGCTCCCAAGTCCAGGGAGTTTCAAATGACAAAACTCACTTCAGGTTCTTTGGCGCATTTCTTATTTTAAGAATTTTTTTGGTGAAAATTTTTTTGGTGCAACTAATCAAAGTTATTACTTTTGTTCGCTAGGCGCCACTTATCAGTTCAGAATCATCGTGACGTATTCGAATGGGGAGAGCAAGTTTGGCCCCATATCATCGAAGGTCACTCTGACGGCAGACCATCACCTCCTGCCCGTGCCAAACATCGTTGAGACACGCCCACTCGGTGACTCGCAGCTTCTTATTGGCTGGCAGGTTGTCATCAAATTTAAACTTAAGTTGTTTGATGATTTGAACATGTAATCTTATTAATTAGTCGATAAGGTCGAACGAGTTGGCTTATACCAATGCTGTCAATCGTAGCTGGAAATAGGTCAGAAACATAAAATAAATTATTTAATAGGTTAAAATAATTTTTTAGAAATCTTATATGACGCGTAAGTAAGTATGCAAAAAAACAAAGACGTCAAATGTTTCAAAATGCTGGAAATGAATGCAAATGTAATGTTACGTCACGTGGTCGTCACGTGGTCCTCTACAACAATCCGACCCTCAGATCCAGTCGCCGGCCACTCAATCGCCATCGAGTCAGGGCGTCAGCGTGGCGACTCCTGATTATTACGTCATCAGTTACGCGCCAATCAGCGAGAGTTTCAAGCGGGCCAGACAGTACAGGGTGGACGATTCCGCAGCCAGGAAGGCCATCCTGAACGCCGTAGAAGACGGGGTGACTTACAAAGTGCGCATGCGATGTCACAGCAACCTCATTGGCAAGGGGGGGTTCAGTCGGGTTGTCGTCGTTGATGGAGTTGGAGGTGGGTGGGTCAGCCGGCTGGTGGTGGTAGTGGTTTTGGTGTTGATGAGAATGTGGAGGAGGATGATGGTTATGATTATCGTGATGGTAATGAAATGATAATTTTCATGGTGATGTGATGATAGTGGTGATGATATAATAATGATGATGGTGAGGATGGTGATTTCGACTACGTGGCAGACGATGTTTTGTGGTGTCAATGGAGATGTAAATAAATTTTTCGAACCACCCTCCTGCAGGGAATTCAGACTGGTCACCCAACAAGGAATACGGCATGGATGATGAAGACGTTAACGACAGGCACGATGACGGAGAGATGGAAGATGAAATGGAGGAAGAAGTGTTTCCGGCTTACGTACCAACTGGAAAAAACCACATACCAGGCAATTCGGCTTCGAAAAAAGTTGGAGAAAACAGAAAAGGGAACGAAGCTGTTTCGACCTGGGTGTACGCAGTGCTGGGCTGTCTTGTTGGCCTCATCTTGCTCGTCGGGTTGGCATGTCTCGTCGGATTTTTTGTGAAGAAGAGGAAAATGGGTGAGTCGCTTTTCTACAACTTTTTTAATTTAAAATATACGCGTGTGTTCATTCGTGTAAAACAATATTTTACGCTCATGCTATCAAAAAATTATTAATTAACATCAGCGTAATTTTGAAGTTGGAATCATTTAAGACTAAATTTATAGATTAGTGAAACAATAAATTTGTGAATCACCAAAAGTTAAAGCGGAGAAAGAAAATGAAAACTTGAAGAATGAATGTTTGGAGAGGTTGAAGCCACCACATGCTCCGCACCCCGTCCACTTGCTGACCTCCTTATCTGCAGACCATCAGAAAACCAGCACTTCAACAGCTACTGCCTTCCAAAACAACTTCGTGACGCCACTTCATCAGCCACAGACCTACCGACCAACGATTATTCACGAAAATTATAAAATCAACACAAACCCCAAAGGGACAACCTCTACGAAGCCTCTTCCTTACACAGGGTCAGCTATAATTGGGACCGAGAATGTCGAGGGTACGTTCAGGGCGAGCAATTCATTTTTGCCGCCCGTTAGTAGGTTGGGGACCAATCGACCTGGTGCCGAGTTGATTCCTGGAGATGACGGGGTTACGATGAACCGCTGTGCCGATGGCAGTTCAATCCCAGAAATGAGATTATCTCAAAGTTTGTTGTTTTTAATATGTTTTTCTAATTAATTTTTTAAACCATTTTGCAAAAAACTGTCATTTAAAATCAGTGGTTTAAAAGTAATTAATCAAACTTTTAATTCAAATAATTATCCAATCGAATATCCAATTATCGACTGATTGGATAATTATTTACCTTATCGTAGAATCATCTAACATTCGTCCAACCAACCAACCAACCAACCAACCAACCAACCAATCAATCAACCAACCAACCAACCAATCAACCAACCAACTAACCAACCAACCAATCAACCAACCAAACAACCGGCCAATCAACCAACCAACCAATCAACCAACCAATCAACCAACCAACTAACCAACCAACCAATCAACGAACCAAACAACCGGCCAATCTACCATCCAACCAATCAACCAATCAATCAACCAACTAACCAACCAATCAACCAACCAACCAACCAACCAATCAACCAACCAACCAACCAACCGACAGACCACATATACAGCACACTAGAAGACCCACACGTATCCCCTCTCTCTGATTACGCTTGCAACGGAATTCTAGCTGGCCAACTTACTGACATAAAGCCCTTACTACAATCAAACCACACCGTTGTGTCATCCAACTGGCTGGCTTCGGGTTCGAATCCACGAGAGGGCAGCGATTTGAGTGATGGTCGGTTGGAGACATTTACTAAATGAATGTACCTTTATTTCTACGCGTTTTAGCACGGAACAACTAATTGTTTCGTGTTTTTAATTTCAGTGTAGACATTATGCATAGGACGTTTAATTTATTCTGTCATTGTGTGAAAATGTTTTTTATAATAATTTTTGCCTAAATTTAGTGCAGAATATCAATTGCGAATTATTTTCAAATGGACCAAACAGGCTTCGAAGCGAACTTGGGAGCCACGGAATGGGACGACCACCAGTACAGCAGCCTGGACAACTTCGCCACCATCCCACTAACTCTCTCCAACTCCCAATCTTTCCACAATCCTCACTCGCCCTCGCCAAACGACAACAACGACAACTTCGACCTGCATCAAGCACACCATCATCTCCATCATCCACCTCCTCCTCATCATCATCCTCCTCCCAATCACCTCTACCCACAGCAGACAAGAAGCTTTCAAAAACCAACCACTTATAACAACCACACGAGCGGTCTGGCGCACTACCAGCTGGCTTCCGGTCAACAACATCATCCCCCGCCTCAGCCAATCATCTCGCGAGATTCTAATTTAATAGCCAGAGTGGTCAAGCTTGGTACTGCCAACGCTCAAACGTCGTCGTCGTCGTCATCTGCTAATAAGAACAACGAAGTTAATAACGCTTGCCATAACAATATAAACAATAATAGTAATGTAAACAATAATAATAATAATAGCCGATACAATCATGACCGCCAGATCTCAAACAGTGCTCAATGATTTGTAAAAATACTCATTATTATTATTATTGTGTTTATTATTGTCATTATTATTATTATTATTATTATTGCAGTTTTCATTATTATTGCAGTTATTATTAATATTTTAATTATTATTATCAAATTATTAATATCTGGATTGAATTTTTATTTAAACAATATTTAATGAAAATATTGCAAATGTTAGGTATAATATATATTTATTTCCCCTTCTATTTTCAGATTTTTTATTTATTTATTTTTTCATAATTTTGTAAAAATTATTATCGTTGACAAGTTTTGAAAACCGAGCTTATTCTGCCTATAAATGCCTGTTCAAACTAGTACCAACATTGCTAATTTTATTTCATTTCATTCATTATCTAATTAATTTATTAAGTTTAAATATTATCATTTTGGAGCCAGCCATTTATATATATATATATACGTATTGGTAATAGACCATAATTTTTACAATATTCTATAAATTCTACCGAATGTTTGGCGTTAATATGAACTACAAACATATTAACGCCAAACATTTGGTAGAATTTATAGAATATTGTAAATATATATATATATATGAATTTTATTTTTATATATAAAACACTATCAAAATAAGACTCATGCGCATTGATACAAAAATATTTTGATGATATGGTGATAAACAAGACAACGCAAGACATATCTTGATATATATATATATCTTTTGTAAGATAAATATATATATGTATGTATATGTATATATATATATACACATATATGTATATATAAGTGTGTGTATAGATATATATATATATATATATATATATACAATACATATATATCAACTGTATCTATTATTTGATAATGATATAGCAATGATATTTAAAATGATATACGTATAGAATAATAAATAGCTCGATATACTGATGATATAATGATTATAATACAATGATATTTGTTATGATATACATGGCATGCATAAGCACGTATAATAATATGATAGTATAATGATATGCAATGATAAACAATGATACAAATCTTATAACTATAATAATTAAACTGGAACATCTCAGGTTTAGCGGTGGTCAAAATCTTCCATCCTTTACCGCAATATATAAAAACAATAAAAATCATTATTATTAAACTTTAATAATAATAATTATTTTTATTATTATTGACATTATTTTTTATGAGCATTTGTTGACCGACTTTAATTTTTAAATTTTTTACCGCAAGCTTTTTTAAATCTTATTTGATATGACTTTTATAGAGAGATTTATATGAATTTAATTAATAATTAAATGATTTAACTTATTGGTTAATTAGTTAAATAATGGATTAATTAATTAAATAATGGAATAATTGATTGATTAATTAATTAATTATCTAGTTGGTTGATCAATTACGTACTCGTTGACTGATGAAAAAGATCTGTAAAAATATTTTCATTTAATTTTATTTTATCGTTAATATTTTCTTCATTGTTCGTTTGCCACCGTTGATAGAGAAAAAACATTTGAAAAAAAAAACCACCAAACATACCTATTACCTTGAAACAAACACAAGCAAAAACACACACACAGTCAAACACACACAGTTACACACACTGAGACACATACACACAGAGAATCGATGTAAAAAGTTATTTCATTAGAATTGTGATGTAATGCGTACATTTTTACATTTTTTTAAATTTCTTTCTCTTAATATTACATTTTCTTTTCATTTTTTCTTATCCGTGAAATTAGAGACAGTAGATTCATTCATTTACTTACTTACAGCAGTTACGACAACAAATTTTGTTCATTTCTGTTGAATATATATGAAAAAAATCAAAACTCATATCCACGTGTTTGTATAATTGTAAAATTTCAAAACTATCTACAGTATATAATAACACATCACTGATCACATTCCCCACTGACAATTGTACCTTGGTTTTGTTTGGTTAGCGTTTGGTTAGCAGAACTGGTGCGGACATCAATTCAATGGTAAGAGCCTGCCATCAAAAGTGCTCGATTCCGTCAGTCCTGCTTGTATCAACCCACGTGAAGGAATACGACAAAATATAATTGAAGCCATTGGCGAAAAAACAGCCAATATCTAGAAGGTGTACTGGATTGTACTAGAACAGCCGAAGTTGCCACTCAAGCACTCATACGTTCAGCAACTGATGGCTTGATGTTGCGTCAAAAACTAACGAAGAAGAGAAAAAGAGGAAAAAAAGAACTGGAAAACGGACGACAATCGAAACTTGATTGATACGTTTATTAAAGAAAAACAAAAAAATATGACAGCCAGATTAATTATCCTACTTCGGCAGTTTTACGTCATCTTAGCCCTGACAGGCTTTTCGTCATAAACCTGTCAATATCAATCAATCAATCTTCGTTTATTGATTGAAAACCTGTCAATATACAAAACTTATTTACGCCTTTAATTTTTGTTGTAAATTTTTGGAAAAGCGGGGCAATTAGATGATGTTGAAAATGTTTATTAACTTAATGTATGGCTTTTATTATGTTTCCATTAATAAAAATTCTTCATTCGGCGAACGATAAAAATTCAGAACGGTCTTTACGGTTTTTGGAAACAACGCTCACTTACTCACTCACTCACTCATTCACACACACACACACACACACACAAACGCATGCCCCTCTACTGAAAATATTAATTAATTAATCAATTATTGATAAAAAAAAACATAATAATAACAAAATATAATAATTATATTATAGTTATTGTTCGACTAAATGCTGATGGCCTGCATCGTCCACCATGCCAGCGGTTGAAAAACCTTGCAACATCTGCTGCTGTTGTAGGAAAGCCTGGATGACTGCATTGACGTCGCCACCGTTCAATTCTAGCACTGAAATGAAGGTTTAATTAATCGTCATTAGTTAGTTAATTAGTTTTAATTAATTTAAATTAAATATATTATTATAATACTGAGATAGTAATTGCAAGCATTATTATTATTAAAAATTATCGATTGTTACTATTTTTATTTGTAGAAGCAGCAGCAGCAGCAGCAGTGATAGTAGTAGTAATAGCAGCAGCAGCAGCAGTAGCAGTAGTAGTAATAGTAGTAGTAATATTATTATCAAGCTAAATTATAAACAGACATTAAAAAGAAACAATAAATATCAAGGAATTAAAGAATAATTATAATTAATAATATAATTAAAAGTAAATAAATTAAAATGAAAAAAAGTAAGTAGGGCAACTTTGCATGATGAGATCCCGGTTGGTGAATCCCATCAGTGCGAGTTGATGTAGCTGGTTGTCAAACTTATGCTCATCATCCTGAACAGTCAATTAATCAATCAATTAATCAAGCCATTCAAGCCAATCAATCAATATATCAACCAATCAAACAAACAATCAATCAATCAATCAATCACTCAAAAACAGTCAACTAATCAACAAGTCAATAACAATCAATCGATCAGCTAGTCAGTCAGTAAATCAGCCAATCAATGAGCACCTTATCATAGGCCACAGATTTCAGCATACCAGTCAGATAACTACTGCTTGTTTGACCTTCTGACCTGAAAGAGTAAAATTTTTTTACATGCCAAAATTGATAAACTTGAATGACATTTAACGAAATCAAAATAAGAAATAATAATAATAATAAAACAATGGACACTAACATATTGAGGAAGAACCCTGGCGAGCACCTCTCCAGCTCTTTCATCCCATCCTGGATCTCCAGTATGGCCTGGAGGGCACGAGGATTAATCATCAGGCTGTAGACCTCGGGGTTCAGTAACTGCTGGGCTATGTAGGGCAGTGATTGGTCAATGGCGATCTTCACCTCGTCGCTGTTTTTTACACCCGGCGAGTGATGGAGCATCTAGGTAAAAGGATGGAAGGAATGAAAAATGGATGAAAAAATAAATTCATTTAGAGGTTTTGACAATTCATAGCTAATAAAAGAAAAGAGAAAATTGAAAAATTTATTTTGTAGTATGTTGAATGTTAGTTGGTTGAATCTAAGAGACAAATTTTGCCAACCCAACCCCCATTCCTCGCCATTAAACCCCCCCCACAGCACAACCTGTCTTAACAACTGTGGATCGTTTGCCATGTAGTTTATTGTCGACTGCACGTACGAGGATTCCAGAACGTCGGCGACACCGGCCGAGTTGTTGATGAATTGCTTCAGCAGGCATTCCGTCGCAGTGCCCAACGATGGCTGCTGTCGTGACTTCGTATCGCAGCTTTCGTCCTCTACTGCCGATGATGACCTGATTGGTAACGTCGTCTGCTCATCTTTCATTTGAGCCTCTGAAATGCAAGTCGAGAAAAAATTTAACTAAATAATTTAATTAACTAATTTATTAGTTGATTGGTTAATTGATTAATAAGTTGAGCACATTATTTGAATATTTTATTCCACAAAATGAAATGTCAATAGAACTGTTTAGCAATGATTCCACTAGTGAAAACATTATTACATGAAATTATCAGTTGATAAAGATATAAAAAAAAGAGAGCTAAGAGGCTAACTCACCACTCTCTGACCTCAATTCCTCCGTAGTTTTCTGCGGAAATGAAACATCCATGACTCTAATTACATTAAATAACTAACAAACAGAGTGAAACAAATCAAATAGTAGATGGATTTTATTTAAAAAATACAAGTTACATGAAGAAAACATTTCCCTAGCGTTAGATACAATTAGTTTGAATGATCCAAATTATTAGGGATGTGCCAACCAACCAGTCCGACAACAGATCTGTACTTGGGGTCGACAACCTCTTGCAGGATGGCTGGCATCTTCACTAACTCATTCATCTATGGTTTTTACAAAAATTACTAATGCAAAATTATGGACAAAATTCAATGAGAAACACTTTTAAATTTTAAATAATCTTTAAAAGATTTAAGTTAAGATTAAAACCAAAAATAAAAACTACTCGTAATGCCTAAAAGTCATTTGAATGTAAATTAATCATATCACACTTGCTTCATCAGCTCCGGATGGTTCATAAGTTCAAAGGCCTTAGGATTTGATTGGATGATTTCATTTAGGCAGGCATTATTGGCCATCATATTTTTAATTAGATCAGGTTGAGACACAACCTCTGACACTACCTCATTCTCCAGCAAGGATTTTATCAATTCTGGGTTTGAATACATCTAGAAAAGGGTGAATATGAAAAGAATAATCTTTATAATAAATGTTTATATGATACTCATGCACATTTTAATAGGAGTATGGCCAGCGAAAACTAAATTTGAATTGATATTTGAAATAAAAGTCTTCTAAAAAAAACAAGAAGACTAAAAAGACTAAAAAAATTTAACTAAAAAACAACATTATTTCAAGCTTAGAAAGTAACTCATTTCTAAATAAATTATAAACAGAAACAATTATAAGAAATTTATAATTATGTCAACACAACAAACACTCAAGTATAAACCTCTTTCTGCAACTTTTGTTGCAAATTAACAAAATTGGCAGAGCCAAAACCCAGATCGATGAGGCCCTCAACACCGCCGATGTCACTCAGACCGAATGGACTCTCTTTGACATTCACCTTTAACTTTTTGAAAGGTTGACTGTCCTCATCCCTAACCTTTAAAAAATAATTATTTGGTTAATGAACAAATACTTTTTTACAACTATAATTTTTTTTTTTTTTTTAAATAAATAGATAAAATGCAATGACTTACAAAAAATATTTTAATATTATATATCTACTAACACTAGAAAGAGACTTGATGACGAGGTGAACAGTGGAACCATCTACAAGCGAACATTCCCTAATCGTGCAGCTATCTTTCAAACTGGTTCCAGCATTAATCAGACATAATTGCTCTGTTGATGCTGACAATTCTTGAGCTATCAGCTTTTTAAACTACAAACAATTAGGAAAAGTTATATTAAATATAAAAACAATAATTCAATTAATCAATGAATGCATGCATTCATAATTTTTATATAACATTTATATATACAACTAATCTTATTTTCAAATTTTTGAAAGCAACCAGACTAGGAATGGTAAACTAGAAAACTTGAAAAAAAAACAAAATTGAAAAAAAATTGAAAAAATTAAATAGAAATAACCTCAAAAACAGTTTTGTTGTCATCAATAACGATATCTCTGCGATCTTTGGCCGATCTAACAGTGATTGTGATTAAATTAAAAGTCTGATAATTCAATTCCGAGTCGCAGTCCGCCATTTATAAAAAAGCTTACTAATTTACTTTTATTGAAATACAAAGAACAAATGTTATCCCCAAAGAATTAAAAACTTTGGCAAAATAAGCAATATATCAGTGAAGAAGCTACACCATATATATAGAATATAACACACACATATATATATTCATATATATATATGACCCATACATATATATTTTATATATATGGACCCATATATATTTACTGGAGAAATCTGAACGAACCATATTTGTTTATAATAAATAATATAGGAATAAACCAAAATGTACTAAAATATACCTGAAACTGCGGTTCACTTCTTTATTCTTATTTACATTAATTAAAAAAAATTTCCGGTATTCAGAAAAAATCTTGTCGAATAGCTTATTATGGAAGATTAAAAATGGTTGTGATTTTACGATATTTTTATCCTTTCAAACACACACACACACATACACACACACACCCACTATATAAAGATTAGTTAGGTAAATTTATATGGATAATTTGAATTGTAGGTAGGGTAGGTAGAAAACACACAACATTAATGTAGTTGACTAGGTAGATAACTTAAGTTTTTATCACTTTCTTCTGTACTTTCTTGCACGTGCATCACATGAATCCGCGTTTTAAACACAACACACATGCATATTTAAACACATACTTTCATTACATTAGCTGTGCGTAATTTTATTTTCATGACACATCACTTAAATTTAATATTTACTAAGGTTGAGAGTAATTTAATGTCGTACTAGCATTGCTATGCGATACAATGAATGAATGAATAAATGAATGAATGAATGAATGAATACACATCACATCAGATAATAAAAGCGTCGCAAAAAATTCGATTTGAACAATTGACAGCTATGGATGAATATAAATTCTGCTTGAAATAACATCATGTCGAAAGTACAATATACAAAGAACGGATAAGAAACACACACAGAGTTCTTTAATAATTATAATGAATGAAAAGAGAAATTTATAATTCATAATTTAAATTAGTTCCTAATTATGGCGGTGGTTGCATTGCCAGGCATGATTGATATCTCCGACGCCTGGTTTGTTTCGCGTGGAGGGCTCTGCGTCATCAACAAATTAACATAATTCATGCATCTGTCTAAAAATACCAACTGTTCGTGATAATAAAATGAGATTCAAAATAATTTAGGCAAGTTATGATAAATTTCATGTGCTACCTTGACTTGGATTTGACTTTTGACAACAGCCGCCCGTAAAATTAGAGCCTGGATTGAAAGTTTAAAAAAAATTTTTTATACAAATACCAAAAGATATCAATGATTAAAACATAAATCCAAAATTTAAAAATAAACTTTTTTTTATAGAAATATGAAAAAGAATTAATTGTTGAGTCGTGTATTTTTTTCTGCCAATATTAACAGACCAGCTAAGACTAAACTACTGACGTGTTACCAGCGTTAAAAAAAATCCAGTAGGAAACGACAAAGCCAACTGGAGGAAAATCTTTATTACAAAACGATAAAATTGCGCTATAGAAATAAGCAAATAACGACCTTTGTTTTCCTTTGAAATTCTTCTTCCAGAGCAAAGCACTTGTCGAATGTGAGACTACGCTGATCTATGTCCTTTGCATAGAGCACCTTCAGTGGTCGAATGTTAAATGTAGCACACAGTTAGTAAGCCAAGCCAGTATATCAAAAAATATTTTACTTAATGTGATTAATGTATGCCAAGAATGTAGTGAGGTGTGGAGTAATGAAGTGTAATGAAGCGTCATAAATCATAAAACCGGTTAAAACTAGATACGAATATTAAAATTCAAGATCTGAAGTAGGCTAAGACATTTTTCTATCAAGTAACCAAAGCTACAAAAGTCGTTCAAAACAAACCAAAAAGTTGTATATATAATTTTATAGAATTCATAAACCCAATTCTAAACTAGAGATACTTCCCACAACGTCACTAGCAATCAAGGGAACATTAGACCATCAGTACACGAACAGATACACCAGCCGACCTTATTATGCGAGTCGATCCTTGCATTGATTTTGCCGTCCAGGATCAACTTCGTCAGCTCATCCTCCAGTCCCGAAACCGTCGTATTGAATGCCTCTGCCATCTTTCTCATATCCGCTGACTTGTATGGACTGAAATACTGAAAAATTACGAAATATTGGGAAAATACGAAATTATGGAAGTTAATTAAAGTTAATTTGAGGATAAAAATGCAGAATATTTTGTCAAACCATGTTAATAATAATAATAATAATACCACCATCTTCACGGCATCACCACAACTGTCTTATCATCATCATCATCCAGCACCTAACTTACCTGACAGAGAGCTCTGTTTCTGATCTGAGCATACAAATTGTCAACATGTTTGGCGAGGTACATGTCCAACAACAAGTTGTCCTGGTGATGGGATGGATGGTCGGTCGGTCCATCATCATTATCATTATCGTTATCAACAGCAGCATTACATCTTATCATCAACATCCTTACATCGTTATAGTCATCGCCATCGTCAACATCATTGTCACCATCACCATCAAATCATCATCTAAAAACATAAGTGTTTACAGCAGTTGATTATTGAAGAAAGAGAAAAAAGTAAGAAGGAAAAGATAGACAAAGAGAAAAGGAGAAGAAAGAGAGAAAGAGAGAGAGAGAAAGAGAAACATACCTTAATATTGTCTAGAAGCTTCAAACACAAAGCATATTTTGAGTCATAAAACTGGTAGATGATGTCTCGTAACTGAAGCTCCAGCTCAAGAAACAGCTTGAACGTACTGTCGGCAGCATGATGATGTGATGATGAAGTCGTGGTGTGATGATGAAGTCGTGGTGTGATGAGATTGATGATGAAAAATGAATTATACGTTTTGTTGTTTACCTACTATTGGCATGCAACGCCAAAATTTAGCCGGATCGTTACATCGCAAAATTACATACGCTTTTTAAACTCGATAACTCGATCAACTTTTTTTTTCAAGTTTTAGTGAGAAAACAAGCAGTGAGAGATCGCTATTGTGCAAACACGCCACTTAAATCTGTCCCTAGTGGCTGCTGGGCTTTTCGAATTATGCCCAAAGTCAGTATGGCAGAGGAGAGAATAATTAAGAATGATGCAACTGAATTGAATGGCAAGGTGACAAAATATCTTAAATTAAAAATAAATTTTCAATGAAATATAGGTAACAAAAGTAGTATAAAAAAAAGAATACAAACACACACACACACACACACACACACACACACACACACACACACATACACACAAAGAGAAGCTCGCTAAATGATATCACGTCATTGGATGAACCAACTCAATGCTAATAAAAATTGTAAATTAATTATGCATAATAATTACTACTATAATTACAAAATTTATTATCATAGTGACCAGCATCACAACGACACGGACCTGCTTGATATGACCAGCTTTTGAAGTTCCTGCCTGTCAAATGTGGCCAGAGCACAAAGGGCTCCGTAGGTGGCGATGTTGTTGCTGGATAACAACTGGGTCAGGTCAGGTCAGGTCAGGTGAAAAAATTCAAAAGTTAAAATAATAAATAATTAAAAGTAGAATGATGTTTTTAGGAGGTCTACAGGAATGAGAAGAATGAATAGAGCAATAAACTAACCAGCTGATATAAAAAAAACTGAGTAATGGAATGTCTAAATAACAGAGGGGACAAGACCCAAAAGTGCAAATAACGTACAATACAGTACTATATAGAAGTACAATACAAAAACTGACAAGTCATAATTTATCAAGATCCCACACTACAATTAGAACCACATACACTGCTATCTCATCCATCTATACTAAACAATCTCTAAACGCAGAAATTGAAATATACACAAATATAATATAATGAACAGCCAGAATGGAAAATATCTAAAGTACATGCTTGGTGTAAAGAACTAAAGAAGATTCATGAGATGCACATACAAAGTAATGGAAAAGTACACTTAAAAAAAATCATGAAAATGTTCAAACTAAATACAAACTTCTGGAAAGTCGACCTGGTCAAAGTTTGCTTGTAGAAAATTTTTAGCGGCATTCTTATACCTGCCAAGGACGAGGTCAGCCAGGCCAGCTGATACTTTCAACTTTGTGACTACCTGCTGGTTGCTCTCCTTGCTTATCTGCTTTCAAATGGGTAAGATTGTGAGGTACTGGATGATGACGACGACGATGACGATGACCACAGTGATGTTGATGACGGCAGTGAGAGCAACAGTGAACATGGTTTTAATTATTATAAATGATAAAAATGAAACAAAAATGATCATATAGATTCTGCTTAATAAAAGTTGATTTAAAGATAAGCATGCAAAAGAAACATTCTCAGACCACGTAAAATATAATTCCTACCTCCCTCATTTTCAGCATCATCACCACCCTCATCATCATCACCACCCTCATCATCATCATCACCATCACCATTAACATCATCACCACTGGTGACAATCATGATAGCCAACCTCACAGAAGTACGGCGTGGACTCTGCTTTATTGACGTAGGACGTAACGTGTGACCAGTTCTGCAGGTATATGCTCACCTGGTTGGAAGAATTTCAATTGTTGCTACAATGGTGCCAGGGAAGAATGGTGAGTGAGGATGGTGAGGACGATGATTTTAACCTCATTAATGTTGTAATGACAACAATGTTAATGAAAAATATGAAGATAACGATGGTTTGGTTGTAATGGAAAATAATAATGACGATGATGTGATGTGATATAGATATGTAAAGCCTTTTCATCAATGACATTTTTAGCCAAAAAAAATTTGCAGTCATTTAAAATCAAAAGTATGAACAACCATATAGATAAACATGAAAAAATAACCCCTCAATATTAAAACCTTCATTCAATGGCCCCTTCAAAAAACTCAACTAAACAGTCCAACTACTACATATAATCATTAAAAAAACTTCTGAAACACAAACTCAAGTCCTTAAAGAGGCATAAAAAAGACAAACAGACAGACAGTCAGACAGACCTTTATCACATTGAAGCACATGTAAACAATATTCTTTGAACTGGTGCAGTAGTCTCGAGCCCTGGAATAACATTTGAGAGCATTGCATAGGTCCCCACACTCCAGGTAATGATCGCCCAAGTCATCGTGCCCCCGCCTAATTTTGAAGTTTTGATTAGAGTAATGACTTGAAATGCATTAGGATTAGATGTATGTTAATTTTATAATTATATGTAATGATCTTCCAAATTTTTAAGTGTTGGATCATTTTATTTCTGCAAAAAATAAAAAACACCCTAACTTGTTTAAAAGTAAATTTACACATCGTACACCCTTCGTACCCTTACAAACCTCACACTTCACCATACCTTATACTCTCTTTGATGGAATTGCTCTTGTAGTTCTTCAGGTCAATGTCCAGCTTCTCCAACTTCATGGCTGCCTTCTTGTTGGTTGACTCCAGCCAAACAGCATCAAACGGGGGCACCAGCTGTTGAACGGGAGCCGATCCAACATTTGCTGGGTCTGCTGGTCGAGATTGACTGAAAAATTGTATGTAGGTGAAAATTAAAAAGTTAACAGATGAATAAAATACATTACCTTTCAAAAATTCAATCTAAAATTAAAAGAGGACATAATCTAGAATAAATAAATGAAAATAAAATATTAAAAAAAAACAGATGATTAAAAAGAAAAAATATAGAGTAAGAGAATCAGTGAGATACATGAAGCAAGGCAAAAAAAAACTATCTATACCTGCCAACAGCTTCTTGCAACATTCGATGGATGGTTTGGTACATTTGCGTGTTACACGTGGTTAGGACATGAGTCAGTGCCAGACGAAGTGCCTCAATTTTTAGGGATGTGCAGTATTCTGCAATGTGGAGTAGTCTGTAAATCTTGGCCAGACCTTTGTAGCTTGAAGCCACTTGTTCAAGATCCTGATGAAATGTTTTGTAATTTAAAAATTTTTTTAAATATGCTAGAGAAAGAGAACTTAATTTTAATAATAAACTCAATTCAATCCTATTAAAAAAAATGTTATGTTTTATTTATTGAATATAATATATTCATATTTCTAAATTAATATATTTTAGTGAGTATTTTTTATAAAAAAATAAAAAATGAACCAAGTTTGAGGTTTCAATGATTCTCCTGTTCTGGTCACTGGCCTGTTGAGGTTCTTCACCCACAATGTCAATCTGCATTGGCTCAACGAAGCCCTAACCATAATTTTAAAGTTTTGTTCTAATTGAAATTACAATATTACATCATTCAGTTTAAAATTAAATTTATAAATTCCATTTCATCTTACTTACTAATCTGAATCTACATCAAAATCAAAAAGGAGATTGTTAAACAAAAAATTCAAACATGGAAACAAATAATATTAAAAAAAAATGAGGAGAAAAAAATTTAAAAAATACCGCAAGCTGAATTAATTTTGAATTAATAATAATATTTTAAAAAAATAAAAAAAAAGGATTTTTAAATTTAGTCTTTATTACTTTTTATTTGATTTACTTTTACAATCACACACAATAATACACTATTCAAAAGCTAACAAATCTTTTCAGAACATACCGCATTTTGTCCGGCAAAATCATAAACTTGCACTTGAGACATCATAAAACAAATCCGTGAAACAAAAAAAATCTTTAACAAATTATTTAAAACTAATTCAACCAATTCACTCCACTTTTAAGCTGCCACAACATAAAATCGTCCTCTTTCTATTCTCTTGGTCCGGCTGAATCATGAACAAAATTGAATTGGAAAAAAAATAAAGTTAAAAATGATTGAAAGAAGTTAAAATAGTTGTTATTATAATCTTATATTTAAAATTTTACTAGTAACTAACATATTAATTAACGATAAGTAATTAAATTAATTTAATCCAGCAAATATCTAGAATCCTAATTCTCAAATTTAAATGGTCATGGTATTGGCTGAAGTTTACTTTTAAATTTTAAGTTTATGTGGTGATCGTAGTTTGCTTATGAGCGGAATATGAATTTGTGCCGTAAATTGTGTGGAGTCCCGTTGTCAGGCATCACCAATCTATCAATCAACCATCATTTGCTCAACTGTCAACTGATCAACTTTGCCTCTCCGCATCGCTACGTCAGATCTTTGAATCGGCACAGAGGTTTCCACTTTTTATAATTTTTTGAAATTTCACTTGTCTAATTCTAATAATAAATAATCTAATGCTAATCTAATAAAATAAACTAAAACTAACTAAACTTTACCTAAACTAAACCTAACTAAACTAAACTAAAGTCAGCGAATGTTCGTTTAACAAACATTCGCTAAAAACCCTGACACTAACCAACAAATTTACAATTAATACTAAATATTATTATGATTATTATAAACTTAAAATTATTTATTGTTTCATAAAAAATTAAAAATATTTAATTTACTATACTTTTGATTTTTCCAAAATAGCTTAAATTAAATTAAATCTAAACTTTTGCTAATAAATGTTTGCTAGTTTTTCCTAAGTGAAATTTCTCTTATGATTTGTATTTGATTATGATTAAAATTTTTGTTGGTAACTTTGCCCTTTGGTTTATTTTTTACTTTCCCAGTCTGCCCCAGTACTTTATACAGCAGATTAATATATTATATTTGTACTAAAATTAACATTAAAATATTAAAAATTTTAAATTAATAAACAAAGGTGTAAAAAGAGAAGATGAATTTTCCGGCTTATCAGAGGAAGATAGATCCAACTTGTTGGAAACAGCCGAGAACTTTGAGGCAATGCACTCCTTGATCTCTAAAAGCAAACAGTCTCCAAACTTATCTCATGAAATTGCAAGGTACATTTATCTATCATTGACAGTTAGTTCTTTATTAAAAATTTCATGTCAAAATTGCTGCAAATTAAAATAAACTAAAATTACAAAGTTCATACTTTTATTTTTCAGTCAATAATGAAATCATATTTATCTTGTACAGGAATGGGAAACAATTCAACCAATGGTTGACGGGAAAAATAATAGAGAGAAAGTATTTCAAGAAGGAACAAGAATTAAACTTGTTAACTTACGATGCCAAGGAACAAATCAGATACCTACACGCTGAAGACCCAATGGAATGGACTCCAGAGGCCCTATCTAAAAGTTTTCCCGTCTCTGTTGATGGTGTGAAAAAGTTATTGAAATCAAAATGTAAACTGAGAAGCATTGACGAGGTGGTGAAACACGACAAGAGGGTTGTCAAACATTGGCAGCTGTTGAGGAGTGGGCAGAAAAATGAAATCGTCTCTAGATATTTAACATACATGGAGAGTAAAAGTGAAAACGAATTAGGAGGCTTGAATAAGTATCTACCCATCCCTAAAAAACTTACCAAGGATATTGTATTTGAAAAAACTAATAATGAGAAAAATGATAACAAAATGCAAGGAAAATTTGAATCTATGGTCACTTTGCACTTGCAGTTGAAGAGTAAAAGTATAAACGGTAATAACAATAACAGCAACAGTAATGTGAACCGTGAGAAGGCTCGACTGCAAATTACAAGTAACTCAAATGAACGCAACAAAATAAAATAATTAAAAATTTCTGAAAAAAATGTCTTTTTTATATTTTATTTCAACTACTTACTAATCAGCATCATAATTACATCATAATAATTTCCAGGTAAACAAATCCATTGCAAAATGGTTAAAATCTGACATCAAATCTAAGCTAAAAAAAGTCTATAAGACCGTGCAATTTCAATTCATAATAGCGTATAATACAGTCACTGTACAGCAAAATCTATGTACATTAATGATAAACACACATGTATGTTTAACCATAGTTGTCTCGATGTAGTATCAGCTTCGAGACATCTATGGTTTAACTATACACGTGGAATACACACACACACACACCACACATACCTCTGTACACACTACACACATACGTATATATATATATATACACATGTAAGTACACATAATATTAATGGACCTGTTCTAGTTAAAAAATGATTTTAGCTATTTAATTCATTAGTTAAAAACAGTTATGATAATAAAATAAAATCAATAAAAAAATGTGAAAAAATAAATGATAATAAATTTATAATATAATGTAATTACTTTAAATATGGTTGCGCGTTTTTTAACTTAAAATTAAAATAGTCTGATTAATTTTAAAAATGTCTGGCTAATTTTGGCAAAGAAATGAGTCTATGTAGTATGCACGCGTAGGAAGCCTCAGGTTACCCTTGCAAGAAAGTTCAAACGATATAACAACAGCTATCACCGTTTCCTTTATGGAAAATTTCATGATACAATACAAATTATAATAAAAAATAATTAATATAATTAGAACAATGAAAAAAAAACACGAATGAAAATTTTTCAAACTGATAACTTACAAACAGAGGAGAGCGTTAAAGTATGTCAAATGCATGTCAGTGCATCGTTTGACGAGCTTACACATATTATACATGTATACTTAACACGGAAACCACACACAGATCTACAAACACATACACAACATAGTAGATTTCTTAAACACACGCACACACACATACATAAAGATATAGGCATATATAGCCCGATGTATGAATTTGCATGCACGCGAGAATATGCACGTTTGATATATAGTAGAGAAATGACGCTTACAGGAAGGGGGATTAAATCATATTCGTAACTTTTAAAATAATGAACATTATTATAATTATTTGTGATCATAATTGTTATTAGCGTTACCATCATATTGAATATAAATCATAGGCACAGTAGGCAAAAAATATAGTTCTTTATAGTTCTTAATCATTTGACTGACCAGAAGATCACACATACGCATACGCACACACACACACACACACACACACACACATATATATATATATATATATATATATATATATATATAAGCAAACATACCCAAGATATGTCAGTTATAATAATGAAAAATAACATTCCGAAAGATGCAGAATTTTAGCGGAAAAACAAAGAGCAGTTGATGGATGAATGAGCGAATGGATGTTGAAATATTTGATATATGAATGGATAAACGGACAATTGAATAAATTAATTTTGTATGTAGATGAAAGATGAGCAGTTTTTGAACAATTTCGCAAAAAATGAAATAATGGATATAAATATGGCTACCAGTAAAAATAGATGGCCTACCAAACAGGTCTAAAAGATATAATTATAAAAAAAAACAACAGCAATAACTAATATAATAATTATGACAATAATAATAAGAATAATAACGATAATAATGATAATGACCAAATATCGGAGACAGCACAAAACAATGATATATGATATCTGATATATAATATTTCATCAAACAATGACACCTAACTTAACATCTACTTACGTACTAAGTTGATTAAAAGCACCGATTTTTTATTAAAAAACAAAGAAATAATAAATAAGTGAATTAATTAATTAATAGTAATTAATTATTTAATTAATTATTTGAAAGGATCTTCATTGATTCAATGCTTTCTCTGTAAGACTGTGACATATGTATGCGAGGACTGCTTGCTATAATGTGTTGCATCTGTGTGTTTGTCGTCTGCACATTTTGTTGTGTTGTTAAAAATAATGCTAGCCCAAACACAAAAAAGGTTTAACTAGATGAATTATCGACCAATAGGATTGCTTTGTTTTGATCATCTACTTGTTGATTGGTTGATTCAACAGCATGACTTCCTGCCTCCTTGGCGACAGAGGACTTTCAATTTCCGGTTGCTGCTGCTGTGGCGGTTGAGGTTTATGAGGTGGTCTCTCTTTCTTTTCGAAAAACAAAAGTGGCAACATGCCTATGAGGCAGCCGATTGTTATTCCTATTGCTCTGGCCTGTGTGCAGTTTTGTGCAGTGAATGTGTGCATGTTGGTTAGGATGACAATATGAAACTGAACCGACACATTAAGACATCAGCCAGATGGTGTCTACATAAGTTGTACAAAAATGAAAATGATAATAACGGAAATAGTTTAAATTAAAGAATTAAGTAGTGTGGTTTATGGTCATTGAAGTTCTTTACAATTTTCTAAGAATCAACAACAGGCACTCTGCCAAAAAATTATGCTAAAACCATCATAACTGAACGGATCAAGATAAAACAGCTCAAAATGTTAATTTAACAAAGGTTTCTCAGTGAAAAGTAAACATATGAGTAAGATACTCTACTTGGAAAGTAAGCAAATACTGATAATGAATGATTAGAAATGACAAATATAAAAAAATAATGCAAATAAATATCTCAGACCATAGCAGTCATCCATCTGATGGACTTGAGGTGAAACTCAGCAGGTGACAGGTTTGGCTGGATGGAGCTGAACTTCTCAACTATGTTCTCTATGTAACCTGCCGTTCTGAAGCGTGTGTGTGTGTGTGTGTGTGCGTGTGTGTAGTTTTACAATCACAAAGTTTCCATTCAGCCTTACAGTTTTAAAATCTCTCAACAAATTTCTCCCTTCCACTGTAAAACCAAACATGAACTAACCCAACGCCAGCCAGATCAGATATCAGGTTACCCAATGCTGCAGCTATACATAATAATATAATTAAATTATTAATAAATAAATAAATAATCTAATTACTTATGCAATTGAATGAATGAATAAATGAATGAATGAATGCATGAATAAATATTAAGAATAAATGAATGAATGACTGAATGAAAACAAATAAGTAAAATCTGAAAGTAAATAAATGACTAGCCTATTAAATAAAAAGTTATTCAGTTTATGTGAAAATAATGATAAAATGACAAACCAACCATAATGATAATAATACTGGGTTTGTATAAATAAACAAATGTGTGTGTGTGTGTGTGTATGAGTGTGTGCGTGTATGTGTGTATGTGCGTGGGTATGTGTGAACATTCACTTACACATCATTGGACTGAAAATTTTTTTGGCCTACAATCATATTTGCCATTAAGCTCTTGCACTGATAAATGGTGGCATTAACATTTTTTTTACAGATTTTAAGATTTGAATGAAAAAAATATTTTGCATCTAGCCAATTCTTAAAATTTAATCATATATACAAGTTAGTAGTTGTTCATTTGATGAAGACTTGAATAAATCACCATAGACTGTAAATTTCAGAAGCATTAAAATTTTCATGAAATTTATAAAAGCTGCCAAATGAAAAGTCACAAAACTATTAAATTATGAATGCTCTTTCTCTCTGTGAACCATTTTTTTCGGTCTAACAGCATCACACACAGCTGTCAAACATACATATTTGTAAGTTGATGGCAAATTAGATATCGGCTAACCCTAACCCTAACCCATAGATATATCTTTCATAATAAGTAAGACAATGAAACTAAATCGTTAATGTTACAGCTATTTTTTAACATTATTATGTTTTCATAAAATTTAAATTCCTCCTTTTAAAAACCATTATAAAACCAAAGATTCATTGTCTCAATGAATAGCCATTTTAAAAGCCAGACTCCAAAATGAATAAGAAATAAAGGGACTACCAATAATTAAGTTAATTACTAGTTAATTTATTTATTAATAATTGTAGAATGTTAATTGTGCTAATGTCTGTTCATTCATCAAAGGAATACACATGCCTACACACTTGAGAGATAAAGAAAAAGAAAGGGAAATAAAGAGAGAGAGAGGAGAAAAGAGAGAGACCAACCTGCCATCGTGGAGATACCCAGAAGAAGGCCCAACTGTATGTCAATGTACTCTCCCTTGTTTTTGAAATGAAATTTTTAAAAAATAATTTTAAAATTACAAAACAAACATCATATGATGATGGATTTAGCAAAACAAGAAATCGTGTTCATAATGACAAATGAATCAAACTCATAGCAAGAAATTATGACAAAAAAATGTACAAGTTCTTTCTTACTTACAGCTATTATCATGATACCATTGTCTAGAAAGCCAAATCCAATAAACGGGAGACAGTTTGTTAGAAATACTGTGGTTGAGAGATTTAGTTTAAAAATTTTTTAAAAATATTAATAAACAAATCTTTTCAGTTATTGTTATAAATAATTTAAATAATTATTAAAAAAAATAAATGTTTCTAAATTAAAAAATCCAAACAGCATACCTTTGAAGATTTCGCTCGTTGGAATCGGTCTTACACTAAAACTAGATTCATCTGGGAATGAAAATTCAAGTTAAAATCGTGGTATTAGTATCAGAGACAAATACAAAAATATGAAATTATTCAATAAATGAATATTATGCCAAATAACAATATAAATGATTAAATAAATTTGATCTAGAATTTTATCATCAAACTGAAGGAACAAAATTAAACAAATGTTTTGAACTGAACACTTGGTAGTCACTGAATGAACAAACCTTTCTTATCATCAATAATCCTCAACTGATCCATGAGCAGTTTGCGACCTGTGGGATCCAGATGTAAAGCCAGATTGCGAGCATCATCTTCTGAACTTATGGGCGGGTACCAAACCCTGTTTCCCCCTCTCGCTCTGGGGTCTCTCACGTTGGTAGTTGGCCATTTCCAGTGACCGCTGTTTCGAGGTAGAGTGTTTTTAGTGGTGGTAGTGGTGAAAAATTTTGTCTGCGGCAGGTCAGAAAAATGCCGAAAAGTCATCATCACAGGTGACGAAAGAGAAACGTTGTTTTTAGAAAAATTTTTAATAAAACTTGAACAAATTTGCAAGGTTATTAGATGCTTCATCTTGCACTGAAAGTTTTAACTATCAATTTAATATAAAAATTAATATTCTATCTTATTTTCTATCCTTCTATTTTTCTGCTACAAGCAAGGTGTTCTGAATGTACCACTGTGGCCAGAGAATTCCAAAACGCCTCGGTGACCTTTACGAAGAAGTAACAGTTCAATTAAAGAATGGTTTTTCGCTAAATAAACTACTAAAATTGAAATTTTAAAATTAAAAAATTAAAAGCATTAAATTGAATTAGTGAAAATTAATGCTAAAAAAATCTTTTTAAAAACATTAAAAAAGACAGCAACGTCGAAAATTGCAGATAGCAGGATGAACGACTTTTATGGAGAGCCATTCAACAAGTCAATCCTTCAATGAAATAAGTTTTCATATCACTGCCGTGAAATGCACAACAAATGTGAAATGTTGGATTTGTAAAATTCACACATACAAATAATATGCATAAAATTTATTTAGATATTAATTACTATATTATTAAATTGGCTTAAGATTCAGCGATTCAACCATGGATATCCATGGAATCTTGCTGGTCAGTCTACGCCCCAAGAAACTGAATGACATTTCCAGCAAATGTCTCATGTTAAATATGAAAAATAATAACCTCGTATTACAATCTGAAATTACAATCCAATTAATCAATTTGTTAAAATAGAACCAATCTGCAAAAATATCACGTCTCTTTGAAGTTTTCTGTCTTTGAATGTTGTTGAACCACTGGTCAGCGAGCAGTGATGCAGGCAGACTCGGGTTTATTATTTTTTGATTTTTCGTTCTTTGCATCAGCTGACTTTGATACTTAATGCCAAAATAAATTTCTATGAGATACTAAAAAAATGTGTTTCCAAGTAAAATTGAAAACAAAACCACACTCAAAGAGGAAGTTGTTTTTAAAAATCAAGTTATCGAACTACAAATCAACACCCAATAAAGAAACATTCAAAGAAATGTTAGACAACTGAACGCTGAATTTGGGGCTGTCCATAAAGGATGTCACGTTTTTGTGGGGGGTAGAGGGTGAAAAAATTTGTGGCACTTGGTGACAAGGAAAGGTAAAGAATGGTTGAATCTCATGTGATATTCCGTTTTTATTTTTTCTAAATTTCTATCATGAAGTTATAAATTTTTTTTATAAACTTTTTGTCATGTATGTTCAGCACGCAGAAAAAAATGCTTCTTTCAAACTTTATTTCTTGCTCTTTATCATGTGATGAAGTTATGTACGTGTTTGTAGTTGACCTTCATTATTATGATATTGATAAATTTGCGTAAAATTTTTTATTTTGTTAGCAACTAAACGGTACATATCGAGAGGGAGTGGTCGAAAAATTGTCACGTGAGGGATTTAAAAATTTGTGACAGTTTGTGACGGGGAGAGGACGCCCTCTATGGACAGTCCCTTGAAATTATATAGATATTCTGCATTGTGGATTTTTTTCCAACCATATTTCCTTCAGTCCAAACTTACGAGACGGTAAGGGAAGGTGGCCTGAAATAACAAGTCAAAATAAAATTGACAAATTTCTTCTGACATGATGGAGAATGTGCTTAAATTATTTGAATTATTTATCAGCACTTTGCATGGTAATAACATTTCTGCCTTTGTCCACAGAGACAACATTGCCAACACGTAGACAACATGTATGTGTGTGTGTCTGTGTGTACGTGTGTGTGTGTACGTGTGTGTGTGTGTACGTGTGTTTGTGTGTGTGTACGTGTGTGTGTGTGTACGTGTGTGTGCATGTGTGTGCGCGCGTACGTGTGTTTATTCCGCAAAAATCACAGTATTTTTAACATTGCATAATTTTCACTTCAATTTTTAAAATTTGGTTTATTTTATGAAGTGGTCGAGTTTGTTGGTTATGATAACACTTGTGTTAAGTATCAAAGATAGATACACTTTACACATACATTTTTTTATAACACACATATGCACACACATTAACACATGTATGTATGCTTGTGAGTATGGACGTGATCAAATCAACCAAACAACCAATAAATTCGAATGCTCAACCAACCACCCATCCATCCAAACATTTATTAAACAAGCAACCAACCAACCAACCGTTCAATAAATCATTCATTCAATCAACTAATCAACCAACTAATCGACTAATCAATTAATCAATCAATTAACCAATAAATTAAATTGAATGAACCAAATAACCAATGAGTGAACCGAATGAACAAATATTGAATTATGAAAAAACGAAATAAAAAACAAAAAAATAAATTAATTAAAAAAAAATTTGCGAGATTTTCATAATGCAAGACACATGGCATGCTTGGCTTTTATTTGATATCATTTAAAAATAAAAAAATTGAATTTTTTAAAATGTTTGGGTTTTAAACTAACGAATATAATGAAATATCGACCGATAAAAAAATTATTCATTATCATTGTTTTTATTATTGCTATTATATAGTGATGATTCGATCCTACGTTAAAATATCAATCCCTTTCGGTTTCGATTATTTTCAGGTATAAATGAAATTCAACTCTATGATTTTTTTGTTTTAAATTTTATTGAAACAATTTAAAAATTTAAATGTTAAAAACAAATTATTATATGTCTTAAAACATGTGTCAGAAATTATTTTAAGTCTTAAACATCTATCTAATTTTATCGTCCAGCAGCTTCCAACATTCAATAAACTTTTTGTTCGTATTATCGCATGCACTCCTTAGAAGTTCTCGAAGGATAATAACCCACGTAACATGAACATTTAGTAAGAACAGTTCACAGCATATCACAATGGCTAAATCAACATACCAAACAGAAATTATTTATACATGCATATATAGTACAACGTAAATCAAGAAATACAAAAAATTATATAACCAAATGAAAAAAAACTAGAAACCAGTCAACATTCAATAAATAAATAAATAGACATTAATAAAATTGTTCAAAAAAGTAAAATTTAAGGCGGCGACAAAAAAAAATTTAGTATGTTTTGTTGGTGTGGTGGTGTGAAGCAAAAACAAACACATGACAAAAAAATACTAAAAGTCGTAAGAATAATAGTCAGTCACCTAACTACAATTAAATTACTACCTATAATAATTAACTCATCTCACTTTTATTAATTTATTATATAATAATTTAATATATAATTTAATTTTTTTTGTTAGAAACTTTTTAACTAATGTTAAGCCCTAGCCTACTTACGATTGTCCAACTCATCTCAATCCATAACTTACCTACGAATTAAATTAAAGTCCGGTAAAGAAAATGGCAAGTTGAAGAGAAACACAACAACAACAGCACCGAAAATGGATGTTGTATATGTGTGTGTTGTATTGATGTGTATGTGTATGTATGTGTGAATGGGATAACAATCCACTCCAAAACATTCCAATTATTTGTTCAAATTCGAGTACTTTCTGAAGTACAACGGCAATAAAATTCGTTAATATTTATTGATAATATTTTGTTTATATATATATATATATATATATATATATATATATATATATATATATATATTATGGGTTTAGACTATCATAAATACAATTATTTATAAAGATCACTGCGTTTTCGCAGTGATCTTTATAAATAATTATATATATATATATATATATATATATATATATATATATATATATATATTAATATATGTAGGTGAGANTTCAAAATAGTTTGAGA
>NW_008704216.1:1679570-1680606 GCF_000326865.2 Helobdella robusta | reverse complement strand
CTATATATATATATATATATATATTTATATATATACATTCGGCAGAATTTATAGAATATTGTAAATATATATATATATATATATATATATATATATATATATATATATATGCATATATAAATACAGAACTTATATAATATATAAATATATAAATACATATATAATAAATAATAATAATAATAAATTTTTTTTTTCATCTTTTTAATCCTTTCATCGTCATATTATTTAAAATTTGCGTGTTACAGCAGCGTCTGTCTTTGCCAGAGTTTTTGTGTGGCGAAATTCAGGCAAAGAGATTTAATGTAAAGAAATATATATGTAACTTTATGGGATTAATGTAATATAGAGTAATGCGATTTAATGTAATAAAATTTTTATTTAATGTGTTGTAATATAGCCCATTATATAATTCTCTGTATTGTCATCTAATATGATTAATAATAATAATAATAACAATATGCTGTGTTATATACATATATACTATACAGTTTTTTTTTAATATTCAAATCTTTTGCATCAATTGCTTTTTGAGATAAGTTATTCCACATTGTATTTCCATATTAATTGTATTCACACAATAAAGACGGCTGAAATGATTAAATTAATTTTCAAATTCAATAAAATGTTAATTAATGCAATTGGATGGTGACGGTCATACGACTCAATGTGATATAATGTATAGTGAAAGTGATGAATGAAGTCGAGAATGACGATAATGGAATGAAAGGGCATTTTAATAAGCTGGCTAATGTAATCACACCTATTGTATTGTAATGCAAGATATCGTAATGTAATGTCGTTCATGTGATGTGGTTGATATCATATGTGTGTGTGTATGTGTGTGTGTGTATGTGTGTGTGTGTGTGTGTGTGTATGTGTGTGTGTGTATGGTTGATGTGTGTATGGTCAATGATGTGACGTCACGTTTGAAAGATCCCCTATTCAATCAATGCATCTTGCCGAGATGTACTCACCTACACTTGCATAAGACAGGAAGCCAGGGATGGATATGAACCTGTGCGTATTTCTCAGTTTG
>NW_008704216.1:1660521-1679520 GCF_000326865.2 Helobdella robusta | reverse complement strand
AGCACCAACGAACGAGTAAATATAATCTGCAGTAAATACAAAATTTAGCCACAAAAATCACAGTGTGTCAAACTAACAACAACAATAGCGCATACAACAACAAACATACAACATATACAACAAGACAAACATACAACAAAACAAACATACAAACTATACAAGACAAACATACAAGAACATACATACAACAAATAGAACAATACAAACGTACAACAACAAACATACAACATATACAACAATACAGCACAACCTGCAACAAACAAACCCATAGACATACAAAGTACAAATGTTTTTTTGCTTTTTCTATAGTGATAATAACTGTAGAACTTGTATTCTTACTACTATTTCTACCGAAAAAAAAACAATATAAATCATTACAAATATGCACATACACGCACAAAAATAGTAATTCGTGACGGAAAAAAAATAATGACGTCATCTTCATCTGCTGTTGATCACGTGACGACAAAACTGCAGATGACATCTACCGCCCATCGCCTCATCTCAAGTACAAAAATAGCATCTACTACTACTACTATCACTGTTTTTGCCATTACACATACACACACGCGCACACATACACACGCGCACACATACACACGCGCACTCACATACACACGCGCACACACATACATACGCGCGCACACACATACACACGCGCACACACATCACATGACACTACATTAAAAGATTATTTCGCCACATTATAACAAAGTCAGTCAGACGCACACTGAACAGGTCGTAATCAATGACATTCCCATTAAGCCAATCGTTACGTAAACATTTTACTGCTGCTGCTACTACCATTACTACAACTACTATTACTACTGCTGCTTCCACTACTTCTTCTAATACTACTGCCACTACTACTGCTACTACTACTACTACTACTACTACTACTACTACTACTACTAGTACTACTACTACTACTACTACTACTACTACTACTACTACTACTACTACTACTACTACTACTACTACTATTCATAAAATAATTCTGCGCGTTAATAATTGCGCGCTATAGCAAAAGAGTGAAAATGAAAAGGTGGTACGTAACTATCTGCGTGTGCGTGTATCATCGTCATCATCATCGTCGTCGTCCACACGTCAGCATCGTCGAGGTCATTGTCATCATCCTGACAAAGGGGAATAAATATTTGCTGTTGAGATGAGGCCGAGATGAAGCGTAGAAATGCGCATTAGATTTGACACGAACGCTAAATATAAATGATGCTTCCACACGCTAACGTATTGCACAGTTCTTGTTGTTTAATGGCCTAGCTCCGATGCGAACTGTCCACAACTCACAGACCATCATTTGCCTGCTCAGACTCAGATACTGCTGCATCCGAAGTTTGGCTGGGAGATAGAGAGGATTTTCGAAAGTTTTGCGAAAAAGGAAAAAAAATTGTCGTCTAATATAAATGATTAAATCAGTAAATGAATGAATGAATAAATGAATGAATGGATGGATGGATGAATGAATGAATGAATGGATGGATGAATGAATGATGATTGAATAAATAAATAAATCAAAATATATATCTATATAATTTATAAATATATATTTCCAACGTGTTCTTCACGCCAATAAAACAACTACAAGAGCAAATGATTAATGATGGAAATAATGTTTCAAAAAATAATTGATAGCCCATGAGATGTCGTAACGGTTAAAGGCGTCTGGTTTTTGTGGTACAGTAAAGGGCTTCGACTGCAAAGAAATTGTAGACTATGAAAGGGTTTTACGTATTCTGACGCAGTATGTTTATGTGAGTGTGTGTGTATGTGTATATATGTGTGTGTATGCGAGAGTATGCGCGTGTGTTTGTATGCGTGTGTATGTGTGCATGTATGTGTGAATGTGTATGTGTGCGTGTGTGGGTGTGTCGTTGAGTTTTCTGAAATAAAAGATATTTCAACTGAATGAAAGAAACGCTGGATTTTGTTGACGTTGAGTAGTTTTGTTGCTGTGGTTTGGCGAAAGCATATTTAGCAACAATCGTGGCAGTTACTGTGATAGTATTTTTAATAATGATACAGTATCAACAACAGTCATAATATCATTAGTAGCCGTCGGAGAAGTAGCTAAAGCAACAGCAGCAGCAGTAGTAGTACTTAGAGTAGTAGCGGTGGAACAAATTGTCGAGATGGCATAGTATAGTAGCAGTGCAAGTATGAAATGAAGCAAAAGTAGTATTATTAAAAATTACTACTGCATAGAAATTTCGGCTACCATTCACCACAGCCACTTCTAATTTGAATAATAAAAAGCCAGTGAGATTGCAGTTTCTCATTTCATTTCATCCCACAAGCAACACGATACACGTGCGCGTGTGTGTTTACATGGGTGTATGTATGTCTGTATGTGAGTATTTGTGTGTGTATAAATATGTGTGTGTGTGTGCGCGAGTGCATATGTATGCAATGCTTTTGTTGTATCTGTATGTACGCCTGTGTAATGCATATGAGTGTGTGATATGTGCGTGTGTGTGTATGTGTGTGTGTGCAAAAAAGTTTTGAAATTTGTGCAACTTTTTAACTTTATATTTCTAGTAGAGATACCATTTCTTTCCGTGTATATAGTTTTTTTTCTTTAAAATTCATCTCTATCTTATTTCACGAGAACTTGTTACAATTATAAAAGCGTAGATACGAAGATGTAAGGACTAAGGAGGTACTGCACAAAATAAACATCCACCTAGACGTCATGATCATTAAAAGTAAAGTGGAATTTAAATTTTTAATCATCATGCTGCAGCGCTTAACATGAAATTATGGGTTTGTCGAAAGTTTAATTATGTTTACGGTTGAAACAATGGATCAACAAACAAACATCCTTTAAACCAAACAAACCATTTTCCGTTCTCAATGATGTTTTAATGATGATGAAAATGACGATAATGATGATAATGATGATGATGATGATGATGATGATGATGATGATAATGATGATGATGATGATGATGATGATGATGATGATGATGATGATGATGATAATGATGATGATGATTGATGATGATGATAAAATAAAATTGATGACGATGGTTGAAGAAGATTGCAAAGGTGATATTAACGATAAAATGTTGATGATGATGTTGAAAAAGATTGAATTAACGATGATGATGATGATGATGACGATGATGATGATGGCGATGATGATGGCGATGTTTGTCTAAATGAAAACCGTCTGGGCGAGTATTGATATTGTTATTGGCAAAAAACATGGAGCAATTAATTTGTTTTTGTAATGATCCTGCACTCTGCAGCCTGCAACGGAATTGTAAGTAAAACGTTCATATGGCCAAGCTGATGATGACGACGACGACGATGATGAAAATGTTTAACAGCAATGATGATGATGGGGATGACAAAGATGACAATGATAATGACGACGACGATGATGACAACAGCAGCAGCTGTAGTAGTGGCCGTGACAGTTTAAGAGCAGCGATAACGATGACGAATGGCGAAGCAGGCTTTGTCTAGCTGCGGCGCGTAGATTCGTTAAGTTAATTATTCACCAAAACAACAGGCTTCAAATGGCCGGCGGTCAAGGTTTCTACGTTCGCCTCTGTTAATTCTTCTCATACTAATCAACGTGCACAGAAAACAATCAAACTTATAAACCATACGCATACCAATACGTAAATATTTACTCAACATACAATCGTATACACAAAGACTCACACACATATTAGCACACATACAAACGCATAAAAATACACACATACAAACGAATCTCTCCTCCCAAATCTTCCAAACACCACAGATGATATATCACTCTAATTTTTTTAGCAGGTTTTCCTGTCCAAATTGAAGCCCAAAACTCATTTTTTATGCACAATATATATACATTGTATACATACATACATACATTCATACATACATACATACATTCATACATACATACATACATTCATACATACATACATACATTCATACATGCAGACATACATACATACACACACACACAAACACAAACTCACACTCACACATACATACATACATACATACATACATACATTCATTTATACCTAATAGGATATTTGTTCGTGTGTGGCAGACAAATAACTCCATGTCCACTTAACAGTTTGCATGTATGTGTGCACAGCAAATATTAATTGTTGGAGAGAAAGAGAGAGATAGAGAAAGATAGAAAGGGAGAGATAGAAAGAGAGAGAGTGAAGAGAGAAAGAAGGTTCTACTGAGATGATAAGTGGGAATGATTCAGCAGTTTTTCAACGTTGCCAAAATAATTATGACGGAGATACACGAAATTGTCGCACCTACTCGGTCTCGCAACGCAGTCATGCCACGTAAACCACACATACACATTATACATGTACCACACACACACGCACACACACACACACATCAAACACACACATCAAACACACACCAAACACGTACACACAGAACCTACTTATTCATCTATCATCTCAAAACTTACACAAGTCACATATGTACTACACTTGAGTGCTAAAAAAAAATCATCTCATTTATAAAACATGAGACTTTTTTCAGAAAAAAATCCACCCAAAAAAGGACGAACAATATTATTCTTTTGGTTTGGCATGCGTCTGGAACTGCATGCAATCTGAGATAGTTAAAAACCTGCAAAAACATTATTCTTAATGTTCATATTCTCTCCAATAATGCCGTAATTAAAGAAGCACAGCGTACTTGAATGAGCGTAATTGGGTATCATTGGGTACTGGGTATCATTGGGTATCACGCACACATTTCAAATCACGCACACACTACTGTTCCTCTCATTACGTGTGACACTGACAGGCAAAGATCTCAGCCGAAGCTCTTTCAATCATGACTGCACCTCGCGCTCTCCCAAATAAGGTTACATCGTTATGAAGTTAATCAGTTAATGGGACCAGTCGTTTAATCGGGCCGCTATGGCTAAGTTCTCCCGATATGGTTTGATTGTCTCCGCTGTACTTAAATATAGAGTGAAGTGTGTATGAGATGAGTGTTTGGCATGTGTGTGTGTGTGTAGTTGTGTTTGTGTGTGTGTGCGTGTAATGTGTGTGTGTGTAAGAGGCCGATAATGACGTAGTTGATGACGTCAATTATAATCGCTATAATGACGGACAGCTGAATTGAATTTCCGTGTTACGACCGCATGTTTCATTGGCGATAATTTGACGTCATATAGACATTTTAGCAGTTGTACATGTTGTTGTTGTCGTTGCTGCTGTTGCTGAAACTGTTGCTGTTGTTAAAATTGTTGTTGTTGTTGCTACTGTAGTTGTTACTGTTGTTAAAATTGTTGTTGTTGCTGTAGTTTTTGCTGTTGTTGTTATTGCTGCTGCTGTTAAAATTGTTGTTGTTGTTGTATTAGTAGTGTTAATGGCTAACAACATTGTTAGTGTTGACAACAGCAGTAGTAGTAGCAGTAGCAGTAGTAGCAGTAATGGTGTTTTTAGTAATAGTTGTAATGTTTGATGATGGCGATACAAAAAGGCGGAAGTAACAGGAACACTGTTTTCATAAAACAAATTATCAGGGAAAAAAATTTTTATTATGTTTGTTCTTTTTTCGGACTTTTATTTTAATTTTTTTTGATCCACTTTTTAAATTTTTTTGACAGAAAAATTTTAATTTCGTTAAAAATCCAACATTCATCAGGCAAGTCACACAGACAAAAACACATGACCAACCCATTATAACACGTGCACACACACACACACACACACAAGCACTCTCTCTCTCTTTCTCTCTCTTTCTTTCTCTCTCTCTCTCTCTCTCACACACACACATACAATAACAACACACACACACAAGCACTCTCTCTCTCTTTCTCTCTCTCTCTCTTTCTCTCTCTCTCTCTCTCTCTCACACACACATACAATAACAACACATACACACACAAAAGCACTACTACACTCAGCATATGAAAATGGATGTAAATTTAAAACCTCATCCTATGTGAAAACATGTACATGTACAACATCCAAATTATTTCATACATTTATATACATAAATTCATATATTTACTTACATTTTATTAAAAAAAACCTGCCTATACACATTTTATCTTTAAACACTTACACATATGCACACACATGTACACACAAACGCAGACATATACACTAATAAACACACACAAACATACACAGATGTACACATACTTACACAGACATACACAAATATAAAAGCATTTGCATTAGGATAGTTTAATATTTGCCCAAGTGCCTCAGGATCTCAAATGCTTCAAAGCATTTTTTTTTCTACTCCAACAGCAGCAGCAACAGACGCCGTTGAAATGGCGGCCAAGGCCACCAACTTTGCGACAAAATTGCTGTTATCTATCAACCTCCTCCGCGGAATGTTCTCTGTATAAACATTCCATTGCACACATATTTGTTTGTGTATGTTTGTTTGTATACGTATTCGTGTGTATCTACCTATATGTGTGTAATCTTCTTATTCAAAATTTATTTGCCAACATAAATGCCTTCATTTCTGTTGCGTACGAACGCATTCATGCTTACAAACCAATCACGCATTAACATTTATACACACGTTCATTCATACATTCGGACATACATACCAAGCAAACACGTACACGCACTTACACGCATACACAGACGCAAATACTCACAAACTGAAGCGCGAATATACAAAGCGGTTACACCCACGCATATGCAAACATGAAAACATACACCGCAAACATACATTCGATAAAACATACATACATACAATTATACATACAATTATACATACAATTATACATACAATTATACATACATGTGTGTAAACAGGTTTGGTCGTTTTAAAAATATACATGTTTGTATTTCAGAGAAAAGATTGTTTTTGACATTTGATCACAGAAAAGAATATTTTTTTTAAATTTATCGCAAAAATAAAACATTAATGACCCTTTTTACTTTCTGTTTTGAACATGAAATTTGTTTGCTCGTCAAAAAATCAGTTTTTAAAAATTACGAGTCCGTTTTTGTTGTATTTTGTTTGTTTTTAAGGTGCATTTATTTCACTTTTAAGTAGGTGCGGACGTCTTTGTGTTGTATGTTTATGTACGTGTATCTGCGTACGTGTGTGTATATGTTTAAATGTACCACAGAAAAACCCAAACCCACAGGAAGCATCTGGGTTTTGTTTCGATTCAATTTCAAAGAATAGCTCGACATCCAACATTCAATTTCAATCAAGCATTTGACAAGTTCCTCGATTTCAGGGTAAAATGTCTCAGGTCGTCATCAACAATTATCTGTATGTCAATCAGTAGGCATGACCACAGAATCCACGCGAGTTTATTATTTGAGTTATGTCTGATGTGTTGAGCGAAAACAAGACCGGTCCCATTCCCAATACTGATCCTTGAGATGGGCCATCGTTAACCTTTTTACTTTCCATGAAACATTTTTGAACAAAACCTGTGACTACGATCCTTCAAATATGGTTCAAACCGTGTAAGAGGTGCTCCCGATACACCGAACTTGCATCGCAATTCTTCCAATGGTCTGCTGTGGTTCTCACAATCAAATCCAGAAGACATATCAAGAGAGGATGGTGTTGATATCTTTCGATAATTCGTAGCGACAAATAGGTTTGACGAAACAAGTAGCAGTGCAGTTTCAGTTGAATAGTAACATTCACATGCTGTTTGATTGCTTGGCATTAAATTGTTTATCACCAGATGATTCAACAGGCTCTATATGTAACCTTGGAGATCAAAGAAAGGTTCGAAATCGGCCTAATCGCCCACATCATCAGCATCCAAGTTTGCTTTTTTTAAGATAGGTTGAACAATTTCTTGTTTGCAGACTGGTGGAAATTTACCAGAACGTAAACGCAAGTTAATGAAACTCATCATGAAACGTATATATGAGTCAAAATATTTTTTCAATACGTGTGTAGAGAGGATGTCAGGGCTTCAAGTTATATATACATATGCGTGTGTGTGTGCGTGTGTGTGTTTGTGTATGTATGAGAGATTGTTTGAGTTTGTGTGTGTATGTGTGTCCGTGAGTTAGAAAACACTAACCAAGAGAGAGTTAATGTGTGCGTGTGCATGTGTGTGTTTAAAATAAAGTACTAAGGGCTAACTTGTGTGATTATGGAGGTGAAGGTGTTATACTAAATACGTTTGAGTTTATAGTCTATGTGTGTGTATGTGTGTGTGTGTGTGTATGTGTGTTAAAATGTTTTTCCCAGTATCTCAGCGTATACTTGTGTGTTTGTGTGTGTGTTTATATATATGTTTATTGAACAAATGAATGACTGAATATATGAATGAATAAATGAATGAACGAATGAACAAACAAACGAACGAATAAAAAAAACGAACGAACGAATGAATGAACGAACGAACGAACGAACGAATGAATGAATGAATGAATATGGTAGTCTCAAACGGAAGTGCAATTTCATTTATAAACAGGAAAACAATCCTCAGAGGTATGAAGCCAGAATAACAGTTTGTACAGTTCCATTGTTTAATAAAAGAAGTAACACGCACACACACACGCACACACACTCACACGCACATACATCTTGCTTGCACACACACATATATAAACATCAAAAACATCATGTACTCATTTAACGAAATACAATACATACACACTTGCATACAGAGGCACACATACATATACATACATAGACGCATATACATGCATACTTGAAGATATATACACGTACATAGACACACACACACACACACACACATACTATATCGATGCCACACAAATGTAAGCAAAAATTTAATTTAAGGATTTATTGATTTTAATTCAAGTTAAAAAGAATAATAAAAGTATTTAATGTAATTTGATACCTTTATTTATTTAATAAACTTTATGAGATGTCGTCTGCCAAAATTCAGATTTAATTTTTGTGGCATGGTTTTTTTTACATTTTTTTAATAAAAATAAATTTAAAAAAGCAGATTTTCACATAAAATAATTGCCTAGATTTTACCAAATGCCAATTTCATGTTTTAAAAAGTTCATAAAATAAACAAAAAAAATCCCCCCAAATTAAAAACGAAATAAAATGGAGGAAAAAGACGTTTAACAAATTTATAGAAGGGGCGAAATTAAATTTCCTCGTTCAGTCTGCGCAGTGCAAATTTCATTGCAACTTCATGTCTACCTACCTACCTATGTACTCCTGGACCAATTACTTCATTTTATCTGCTAATTATTTTAGTAGTTTTATTGTTTAGCAGCAGTAGTAGCAGCAGCAGCAGTAGTAGTAGTTGTAGTAGTAGCTGTAGTAAAAGTAGTGGTAGTATCAATATTAGAAGTAGTGGTAGTAGTAGTAGTTGTAGTAGTAGTAGTGGTGGCTGTAGTAGTATTAGTATTAGTATTAGTAGTAGTAGTAGTAGTAGTAGTAGTAGTAGTAGTAGTAGTAGTAGTAGTAGTAGTAGTAGTAGTAGTGGTGGTAATGTTTTATTATTTCTAATAAAATATGCATAAGTGCTGGGTGAAACACACACCGACCCACATAATTTATTTTTAAAATGGAAGTTGAACTACTGACTGCACTAGTAGGTACTACTATGCATATAATAGTAATTTTCAGTATCGTTAACTTCACTGTGTAAATAGCCGTAGTATAATATTGATAGTGGATAAGTGGATTAGTAATATTACTGCAAAAATTTAAAACAACATCATCTTCAACAACAATAGCATCATTATAGTCGTCGTCATCATCTTCACCGTCCTCATCTTCATCTTCATTATTTTTATTGTAAGTATTATTTTTATTGCTCCATCATTAAAGAAGTCTCAGTACTAATATATTTCAACGTCACTATCCAGAGATATTTATATCCGGTCGTAAATATTACTTGTATTATCATCGTTCATATATCATACCCATAGATATATGTATTGTATAAATAACCATATATATCCATTATATCTATGATTATACCCATCTATCAGAAATGACGTCATCTTCATGTTTTTTTTGTTTACATTAGTATCATCATCGTAAAACGTCATCTTCAAGTTTATATTCGTATCATAATCATCATCATCATCACCATCATCATTACCATCATCATGTTGTTTTTGTTTGTGCTAGTATCATTATCGTCGTCATCATCTTAATGTTTACGATAATGATACTAATACAGTCTCTATGATACTGATATCATTATCGTCGTCATCCTTGTTATGTTTACATTAGTATCATTATCGTCACCAGCGTGTTGTTTATCATCCCAAATTTATCATCACTTCATTTCAAACCACACATCAGCTGACGTCAGTTGCTGCAGTTTAAGCCACCGAATCTTACCAAGCATCACTTCTTCTTCCTTCCTGTCCTCATCATCTTCATCGTCACTACCGCCATCTCATCATCATCATCATCGCCATCATCATCATCATCAGGGCCGTGGTAGTATCCACCATCAAAACGAACAACTCCAGCAATCTCAGCAACAACATCAACAACAACATCTCCATCAGCCAATCGTGTCTACTCACTTCTATGACGTCACCAAAGAAAGGGCGAGTGGGCGCGTTTTTTGTTTGGTTGTCGAAAATATCTTTTTTAAAGACATTTATCGCGCATTTGTTATTATTATTGTCGTTATTATTAATGATGTTATTGCTGTTATTATTATCATCATCATAATCATCATCATCATTTAAATCATCATCATTATTATCACCATCATTATAATTATCATCATTATCATCATTATTATCATCATCATCATCATCATCAACACCCTGAAATTATATAATTTTCTTTTTTTCAACTTGTCATATTATCCAAAAAATATTTTCGATTTGTCATTCATCATTACAGTTTTCAGAAAATTAATGAAACCATCATCATCAGTTTTAAAAATGTCATTATCTTTATCATCATCAACAACAACATCTTCTTCATCATCAGCATCGTCTTTATCATCTTCATCATCTTCTTCGTCATCATCATTATCTTTAATGCTGTTACCAACGTCATCTTTGACAGCAATACTATCATCATCGTCATCATCCTCATCATCATCTTTTTCACCATCTTCATCATCATCATCTTCTTCTTCACCATCTTCATCATCATCATCTTCATCATCTTCTTCTTCACCATCTTCATCATCATCATCTTCTTCTTCATTATCTTCATCATAATCATCTTCATCATTATCTTTTTCATCACCATCATCATCTTTTTCATCATCATCTTCACCATCTTCTTCATCTTCATCATCATTTTTATTGTTATCATCACAAAAGAAGTTTCATCCTACCGCGTTTTTATTAGCGCAATACCCCTTTAAGATTTTCAATCTGCTTGCAATAGGTCTAGTGGCGGTGCTCGAGATGGTCGTTGAAGAGTAGTGGTGGTGGTAGATATAATGGTGGTGGTGGTAGAGATATTGGTGGTGGTAGTGTTAGAAGATGTGGTTGTGGTGTGGTGGAAATAGAAAATGTTGTAGATCCCCAAGTAAATGTTTGGACTTCGATAGTTACCTCCCCTTTTTTCATTTCCTTACGCGGCAAAATAAATTAATAATCTTCGCAATTTTCGGAGGATTTATTTACATTTTAAAACGCTGTCACAACTTTTCAACTTCACTCCTCACTTTTCAAATCTTGAAGTTTTTTATTATTTAGAAATTAACCAACGTCAAACATAACTTTATCGCGTGTAATCAAAACCAAAAATACGACATGATATAATACAGAGTAGCGAATAACTACCAAACAGGTGGGTGCCTCTGCAGCGCAGCAGCTGCACCACCAGCAGCTGCACCACAAGCAGCCGCCGCCAGCAGACGTGTACGTCGTCGTGTACTCCGTTGAAAACAGGAACTCCTTCGAAATAGCCGTGGACCATTTGTTCAACCTGAATCACGTGACGACCTCAAAGTCAATGACGTCATCCAATACGTCATCGGAAAAAAGAAATTCGTGGCGTTTCCTTGACGACGGTACATTTCCGGTCCTGCTGGTAGCCAACAAGGTTGACCTTGTTCGTAGTAGGGATGTGCTGGAACAAGGTCGGATGAATTTTTTTTTTACTGATATAAATTTACCTTTGGTTTGGTGGTAAATGCTCAAATGCGCGTTTATCTAGTTTGACGTTGCCCGAGTTTGAGTAATGAATACTTAATGGCTCCTAATGCATCTGGATCTGGTGCATGATGGAGTGCTTTTGTTTTCTGAAAGTATTTTGTTGATCAGGGGATTTTGTGTAAAGAAAATTTAATGTAGGCGGTTAGCGAAAGTATGTCAGTATTGCTATCTGCTATCGTCAAAATGAGCTGAATTTGAAGAATAATGTTTTTATTAAAAATTAACAATTTTGTCTAATTTTCAGAAGGAAAGTTGATGGCGGAGATGTACCGGGTGCACAAGTACCTGGAAGTGTCCGTGGAGATAGGGCACGAGGTCGATAGCCTGATCCGCACCTCCCTGAAACTTCTAGCAATGACGTCATCCACGTCGTCCGCAACATCTTCTTTGCCGGAGTCATCGAGCATTTATGACGAATCATTTTCTGCGTTTAAACCTTACGTCAGAGACAACAACTCCAACAACAACAACAACTTCAACAATAAAAACAACAACAACAACAACTCTAACAATAAAAACAAAAATAATAGTAACAACAACAAGAGCAACATGAAACATCAAGTGCATTACGATTGTGCAACTGAGAAAAGTTTCAAAAGGCTTTCAGAAAGAGCAACAACATCACACAAGACAACGAAACAAAAACATCAAAATTTGAATAAAAGCGAACTTAGATACGAAGAAGGCAAGTGCTCGTGTTGTTGCGCGTCGACTTCGAGCCAACATGAAGAGCAGAGTCAGTATTCAAAGTCATGCAGCGATCTATCGCACTGAATGAAAGGATGAATGAATTAATGAATGAATGAATAAAAAAAAACTCATTCCATCCATTCATCTCATTTTCAAATTTTGTATTTTTTTTATCTTATTTATCTTCACCATTCTCAATTTCATATTTGCTTCACTTTGTTTTCAATAATTCCTCATAACACGGATTTACGAAAAAAAAAAATGAATAAAATAATTTGTAATCACCGAGAACGTACGTTGTACGTGTAAATACGTTCGCCCGGTTATAACAAACATTTGAAATATCGGAGTACTACTTATTAACCAGGATGTCTTATAAAGAAGTTGTCGTTCTTCAAATTACAAATACCCATGTGGCTTTGTGTCTCTGATATAAACATTTGTTTATAACACACCAACATACACACATACACAGAGAGAGGGAAAGAGAGAAATGGAAAGAAAGAAAAAGAAAGAGGAAAGATATATATATATATATATATATATATATATATATATATATATATATATATATATATATATATATAGAGAGAGAGAGAGAGAGAGAGAGAGAGAGAGAGAGAAAGTGAAATCATTTACATCATAACAACAAAATTCTTTTAAGACATTTTGCCTTTTACTGTTGTATTGATATAAAACTTGAGTGATTTAATTGTTGTTGATGTTAATATTTGTATATCTATATCTATGAATATATGTATATTTTTTAACATAAATGCATATACGTATACATACACACATACATACATACACATGCACACGCACACACACGTACACACATACAAACACATACATTCGCACACAAACAATTAATTATATTTTTTATTTTTCCCAAATTTTGCTCCTAAGTGGATGTTGTGCCAATTATTGTTCGCCTAATAGAAAATGTTCCAAACTTATTCACTGTACTTACAATTATTGACTTAATATTAATATTGACTTAATTTATATATTATAAATGTACATTTATTGATTCGTTCTTTCGTTCGTTCATTTATTCATTCATTTGTACGTTCGTTCGTTCGTTCATTCATTCATTCGTTCATTCATTCATTCGTTCGTTCGTTCATTCATTCATTTGTTTGTTCGTTCATTCATTCATTCATACATCCATTTATTTAACTGCATTATTTGCTCCATCCCGTTTGCGTCGGGCCACCACATAGTCGTTTGGTTGTTGCCAGGAAGAACACACGCCCGTCGTGTTTACACGTACGCTCCAACCTTCATTATAAACGTTATTGTAACAATTGTAGCAAGCGAATATTTAAAAAAATGAAAAACATGATTGAATGAACGAACGAACGAACGAACAAACGAACGAATGAATGAACGAACGAACGAATGAAAGAAAGAATGAATGAATGAATGAATGAATGAATGAATGAACGAATGAATGAATGATTGAATGAATGAACGAACAAAAGAACAAATGAGTGAATACAATTGGATGAATAAAAATGATCATCAAAAAGTTAAATACAATATAACGACAAAATGCTTCTCACTGATGCTTCTTTGACATGGTATAAAATTACATGATAATGAATTTTTCCAAAAATGTAAAAAAATGTTTTTGAAAAATAAAAAAACACACTAACACAACACCGTGATTACATAATATATATATATATATATATATATATATATATATATATATGTGTGTGTGTGTGTGTGTGTGTGTGTGTGTGTGTGTGTGTGTGTGTGTGTGTGTGTGTGTGTGTGTATAAATTTATATGAAATAAATTAAAAAAAGTTAGAGTAAAAATTAATATTTGTGCAATAATAGTAATAATAGAATGAGATCGAAGAATTGTTTGAAAATTAAAACATGTACACACACAGACACAAACACACATACACAAACACATGCACACACACACAAACAAACAAACACACAAACAAACAATCATACACACACAAACAAACATACACACACACACACACACACCAGTACAATAACACACCCATGCCTAAAGTTTAATAAAATTATATCACAAAATTTTGAACTGCAATTTAAGTTAAGCAAATGATAAAAATCCAGTTTAGAGGATGTTGACACGATAGGCTGCTCCTTATAGTTGGAGATGTTGTAATTTCAATCTGTGATCTTCGTGCAGCAGAAGAGAGGAGAATGATCGAAAGTTAAAAGTTGAATGATGAGGGGAAGAGGTTATTTATTATTTTTACATAAAACTACGCAAAAATAAAGCAGAAATATTTACCTTGTTTTCAACTATATTCAAAATTTTGTACATAAATTCATATATTTGTTTGTCTGTGTGTGTGTGTGCGACAGGGAGAGAAAGAGAGAGAGAGAGGGAGAGAGAGTAAGAGAGGAGAGAATGAAAAAAGTAAATACATAAACCACAAACTTGAACAATTTTCAGAAAATTTTAGTAAAGAGAAATGAATAGACATACTTTAAATTGATTAATGCACACAATTCGGTAGAATTCATACAATACTGTATATATATATATATATATATATATATATATATTTGTATATGAAAATGATTGTATGTATGTATGTATGTTTCTATATCATACTCATTGCGTGTGTGTGTGTGTGTACGTGTGTGCGTGTGTGCCTATGCAAATAAACATTCGCAAGCAAAAAACACACATGTGTGTGTTTGTGTATGTTAAATATTGTAAAAATTACTGTTTTGAAGAAACACTCCACGCAGTGCGCAAAAGTGGAAAAATATTGTTTGCATAAAAAACAACAGGATGTTACTAGTAGGTAGTAGTAAAATAGGTAGTATGAAATATATATATATATATATATATATACATTATAGATATATATGAGATATATATGATATATATATATATATATAATAATTGATTAATAAACATGATTTCATGTTAAATAGTAGAAATATATTTTAGTATAGTGCATAGTATATGGATGAAATGAATATGGGATGATAAGTTACGATTGATTATATCAGCAGCAGTAATGTAAATGTTGTCAATTCTTGGTGGTAAAATTATTAGCCTTAAATCTATATGTGTGTGTGTGCGTGCGTGTGTGTGTGTTTCTCTGTGTGTCTTTTTGTCTCTGCTCTGTGTTTATATATATGTATTTGCGTGTGTTTATATATATATATATATATATGTGTGTGTGTGTGTGTGTGTGTGTGTGTGTGCGCGCGCGTGTGTAGTGTGTGTGTGACATGACATTTTATTTATTCCAGTTTTAAAAATTTCCTAATGAAATGTGATGATTATATAGGAGCGGTATGCTTGCGACGCAGAAAAATGCAAAATGATCTCAATTATTATTATTATAGTTATTATTATTTTTTTTAGTATAACAATATCATTCATAATTATATTTTTTCTGCTTTATCATTTTTATTATTCCTCTTTTGCATATATTTTTATTTTGTCAAAATTTTTGCCAACATTTTCTTAAACGGCTGAAATATTTTTCTGCGTGTCTGCCATTTTAAAGTTCAATTTCCCTTACTATTTTCTTGCAATGGCGCTACTTCTTTTATTAATTTCTTGCCACAGATAAATTCCCGCCAAAATTTCATTTGCTTCAGCGATCCGTTGTTAACCATCCTATCAATCAATCTAAACATACAGTCGTATCTAATTTCTTGGCTGTCACAGAAATAATTTAAATGAAAAATATACTCGCCCAACAATTTTAACTGATAATATCCCGACATAATTTTAACTGATAATTTCCCGCCATAATTTTAAATAATAATTTTCCGCCATAATTCGAAAAAATAATCTCCCGCCATTAAGCCACCATGGGCAGTTTGGTTGAGTAGGTGTTTGTCTTGCGGAGACCCAGACAGCTGCGGTTGTCAATCTCGATGCTGCGTTCCTTCGTGGCTATGTCGTTCTCCAGGGCAGATCTGATTGGAGGTGGGTGGTGGTTTGTTGTTACCAATCAATCAATCAATCTATCGATCGATCAATCAATCAATCAAACAATCAATCAGTCTTTCACTCAATCAATAAGCTATCTAAATAATCAATCAAAGCTCAGATTCGACTGACCTTGTCTTTTGCAGCCTGGCCAGTGATTGTTCAGCGTCCTTCAACTTGACCTTCAAAAGACGAATGGATTCTTTTATCTCTTCCACCTCTTTTTGCAGTCTGCAAATGTTTTTAAATTTAAGTTTTCAAATCAAATTTTCGTCAACAATTGTTAATTGTAAGGTACGACTGACATTCATCTGAAAAAAATTATTCAGGATCAATACTTCATACAAATACGCATGAGAGTTAAGCATCATTACAACAAAACCGACAGAATGGACAACAAATGAGGAGAATAAGTGAAGCTGCGGAGGGGAAAAAATATCAACTCATTCGAATGGAGAGAGATGGGTTGGATTGTGGCCAAGCAATAATGACAACAACAAAATACAACACAAACAATAACATCTCAACAACAACAACATACAGCACAAACAATAACATCACATCAACACAATAAAACAACATACAACAATAACAACAACAACACAACAACAAAAACGACAACACAACAACGTACAACACTAGCAACAACAACACAACAACAACAATGACAACACAACAACGTACAACACTAACAACGACATCACAACAACAACATCATAACGACGACAACAACGGCAACAAACCCTTGCATAGACGGATCATTACACAGCTCCACATCAATCCTTCTCGTCCTCTCCTCCAGGCGTGTCTGCGCGACCTTCAACGGCAGCTCCTTGTCGCAGATTGCCTTCCGCAGCATCATGATCACTCTATCCATCTCCTTTATCTCGGAGAGAGTCTGAAAAATTGAGATGGGGTGGATGAAGAAACAGAAGAGGAAGATGGTGATGATGAAGAGGAGGTAGATAGTTTATCATTGCGTCATCCAGCAATCATATGATAACTAGAAGCATCGTAACTGTAGCCATGTAAAGTGATAAGCTTAACTAAAAAAAAACAAATACTAAATTACGAAAATTTGGAAAATTAATAAGCTTAACTAAAAAATTATTTACTTACTTAATTAATGAACTACTTAATTACTTATTTAATTCATTTAATTACTTAATTAATGAACTACTTAATTACCTACTTAATTCATTTATTAATTAAACCAACTTTCTGCAGGTGTGCCTGCATCTTGTTCTTTGCATCCTGAAGCTCCTGGACGCGCGTCTGTAGGGCGGCATTGGCCGTGTTGTTGTGGGCGTTCATCTCAGTGTTGCACTGCCTCATCAGAGCGTCCATCTCGCCACGCAACCGCAGCGAGGCCTCGCGTTCCCGCTGCGATCGCCCGATGTTCTCCTGGGTGTACTTCATCCAGGTCACTGGTACCGTGATGCTGTGGTTGGTAGTGGCCGTTGGTGGTTATGTGTGGTGTGGTTGGTAGTGGCTGTTGGTGAGGATGATGTGTGGTGTGGCTGGTGGTGATGTGTAGTGGTGTGGTTGGTAGTGGCTGTTGGTGGTTATGTGTGGTGTGGTTGGTGTGGTTGGTAGTGGCTGTTGGTGAAGATGATGTGTGGTGTGGCTGGTGGTGATTTGTAGTGGTGTGGTTGTTGGTGGTGTGTGGTCGTGGTTGGTTGTGTGATGTGGTTGGCTGTTTGGTGGTGCGGCTGATTGTGTCTTGGTTGGTGTTTGTTTTGTTATTAGTGATGTTTTTTTTGCATCGTAAAATAATAATATTAAAACCTAAAACGAACGGACGAAACAACAACAACAACAACATCAACAATAACATCAACATCAACAACAACATCAACAACATCAACAACAACATCAACAACAACGTCAACAACAACAACATCTGCAACTAACGTGTTGTCATAGTTTTCGATGTTCGGGAACAGTCCAATGTTACTGGACATGTTGTGCAACTGTTGGACCTTGCCGTCTAGGTCCTGCGCATGATGTTTGTTCCTCGAGTCCTGATCACATATCAACTGAGCTGCCCTGGTCATTCTATTGGCAATGACGTCATGATGATGTCATGATGGTGTCGTGATGATATTGTGATGATGTCATATTGATGTCATGATGGTGTTGTGATGATGTCATGATGATGTCATAATGATGTCATGATGGTGTCATGATGATGTCATGATGGTGTCGTGATGGTGTCATAATGATGTCATGATGACGTCATATAAGCGTTTGTGTGGTCATTGTTACAT
>NW_008704216.1:1652568-1659142 GCF_000326865.2 Helobdella robusta | reverse complement strand
TGGACCAAAAAATGATGTTTCAGTCTTCTACGAAATTGACAACAGACAACTACAACAATTCTACAGACAACAATTCTACAGACAACGCAGGATCACGAAGGCCCCTGGTTAATCAAACCATTCCAGACAGCAGGATCCATTACGGAGAAATTACTTCGACCAAGAGCCAAGTTTGTGTCAGGTACAAACAGTAAACCAAAATTGTCAGAGCGCAATGTTTGACTCAGGAGAGGCATTGTTCTAGGAGTGACTTTGTCAGTTAAATATTTAGGGGCGACTCCATTAATACATTTAAAAACGGTTAAACATATCTTGAAAATAATTTTCATCATCATTTTGAATGATGGATGAATGAATGAATGAACAAACGAACGAACGAATGAATGAATGAATAAATGAATGAACGAACGAACGAACGAACACGCAAAGCAACAATTGGATGAATAATTGATTGAGAGAGCAGAATGGAAATAATCAATTCTAATAATATGATTTATTGTTTATTAGCTTATACCACAGAGCCATATTTATGTATTTTTTTATTTGTCTGTTGATGATAAATCGTCAATAAGAAAACATAATTTCATTTCTTTCCTTTTGTTCAAAAATGATGAAAAAAATTAAAAAAATAAAATTACAAATAGTTTTTACATTCTCAACCAATCAAACTTGTTTTAATTTTAAAAATAAATTTAAAAATATCGCCATGATTAATTTTTTATTCTAATAATTTAAACACTTCTACACATAACGACAATTTGTTGTCAGGTAACTGGCCTGCTTTCAACACGCTGATTAATTTTCGTTTGTATGGGGAAAATTGCTCGTCTCCTCCTGGAATGTTAACTCCTCCCGTTTTTGATTTTTAAACAATAAAAATTTTCGATTCAAACAGAACGTTGTTTCGCAATTATTTTTTATACATTTTCGCCGCGTGACATTCCTTCAAAAGAAATTCACTGAAAGGAACGTTTTGATCGATCGCCATTTTTATGACTTCCACGTCAGCTCTCAGATGGAAAGTTTTTCAGATTTTTAGTTTTTAAATTCAAAAAGAAATTATGAAGCAGTAAAAAATTACTTTTTGAAGGGTGGCTGGTTGTTTGTTGAATTGTAAAAATTTAAGGACAAATAGACAAACAAATAGACAAACAAACAAACGAACAAATAGGCAAAGAAACAGATAGACAAACAAACAACTAGACAAACAAATAGATAGACAAACAAACAATGACACACCTCAATCTCTCGGCAAAACTTCTCTCCTTATCTGATAGGTTGAAATAATTTTTGTTGGAATTCTCCCAATCCGACTTACTGAATCTGTTGTACACTGCGTTCCTGTTTAATTCATAACATTAACGCGACGTCATCGTTCCATCGTCTTCGCCGTCCTCACGTGTGATGTCATCATCATTACATCAACGTTATTGTCAAAACTTCAACTTCAAATTTGAACCATTTGGTCATCAATTTGGTGGTGCCAAAGCCACACACACACAAACACTAAACTTACATACATATATCATACATACACACACACACACACACCACACACATACATACACACACACATACACACACACACACAATGTCAATGCGTTAATGAAAAGCGTTTTCGGATGAAAAATCCATAAACTGACCTATTTTTATTGTAAAACGTCTGTGATTGGGCGAATGAATTGGATCGGATCATGTGATTGGACACGTCGTGGTCGTAGATACTGGGCATCCTGCCTAACATGGCTGAGGGCGTGCGGCAGAGAGGGGAAGGTGAGGCGAAGGCCATCTGAGTAAATTATCATAAAATTTGAATAAATTAACATAATTATATGAAATTTTGTATTCCATCCGTTTGAGCCTATATACAAACAATACAAACTCATATACAAACTCATATACAAACTCGCACATACACGCGCACACACTCGCACACACAGACACGTCTAGACGCGGGGTGTTCAAACATAGACACAGCAATCGATATTTCAATAAGAATGATTTTCATTGTCATAAATTATTGTTATAGTTGTCGATGTAATAATTAATTCAGTCGTAAATACCCACATGCACTTGAGTGCCTCAGAGTTATGGAAAACTGGAGGAAAAGTAAAAGGATGTATTATTGAGTGAATTTATCATTTGATATTTTAGTTACCTCACAGACTACGTATACGTGCTTCTGGTTTACTTAATAAATGGTTTAAATGGTTTTAAATGGTTAGATTGTAAATGTGAGCTCAGGCTTGGATTGAGCCGGTTGAAAGTAGTAAAAATATGAATATTTTTAATGATTCAAAATACTAATGCTAATTAATTGACATTGATAATCAATATTTCAATAAGAATTATTGTCATTTTCATGACTTGAATTGATTTAAAACTACTACGTAATGAGAATTTTACTGATTCAAAATACTAAACTAAGTAATTTTTAATGCTACGTGGAAAAATGATAGCATTTTTTAAATGGTAGTACGAATTTGTTAAAAATACATTGGCCACTATGATGAGTAGTAATAATATTAATCAATTTTATTTGTAATAAATACAAATTTAAATCTATTTAAATGAAGATTTCATCCGAATACTTGAAAATAATAAAAAAGTCGCAATAATATTTAGAATCGAATGAAAATTAATCAACCTTTTTTCCGAATGGTTGATAAAGATAATGCCACGTTCAATCAGTCAATCAATCAATCAATCAAACTATCAGCAGCGGTCTGGCTGATTGATGTCAATCAATCCGACAAGAAGTTTCAACTTTTCAACGTTTCGTTCTCTGTTCAATTTTTTTTATCTTACCTAAATATTAATAACTGTTAAATATTATTATTATTATATTTATTATTATTATTATTATTTCGCTTAAGTATACTATTATTACTATTTTTTGATTTTTACATGTAACTTTAACTGATGGACAAACTTCGCGTCGATTTATTATTTTTGGTATTTTAACGGTGTTAATTATTGTTATTTTTATTGTTGCTATTATTATTATTATTATTATTATTATTATTATTATTATTATTACAACTATTAATTGCCTAGTTTTTATTAAAATAATATTTATATAAATATTGTTTCATATTTCTGCAGAAACCTCTAAACTACTCATTGCCCAGATGAAAACATTAGATTCCACAGTCCAGTTGTTTTGTTATATAAGAAGTCGGCACACACATCTTCCTCAACATCTCTAATTAACAGTAAACAAATAATGAAAAAGAGAGAGAAAGAAAGAGAGAGAAAGAAAGAAAGAGAGAGAGAGAGAGAGAGGGAGAAAGAAAGAGAGAGAAATATTTTTATGCTTAGGAGGAAAAGAATAATGAATGTTTTAATTTGTTGTTAGCAACCGCTGCTAGGGGAAGGATAATTTTTATGCCGGTGGCATAAAAAGTCTATATCTATATATCTAAGTCTATATATTTTATTATATTATACACACACACACGCACACACACGCACAAACACGCACACACGCACGCACACATACACAAACAAAAAAACAAGACACATACGTTTATATACATACGCATGTAAGATGTGTTTGGGGGTTGCTATCCATAAATTCTCTTGTTGCCTATTTTAATTGTTAATTTGCGTCTCTGGTTTTATCCAGTGTGTGTTTGTGTGTATGTATGTGTGTATGTCTGATGATTTGTTTTGTATGTTTGTTATGTATGTGTGTGTATATTTTTCATGACTGTATATTAGTATTGGCATATGTTTGAACGATTTCTAAGCTTGAACAAAATCAATGTAGTAGTCAAATAAATTTTCAGCTCTGCGATCAACAGCCAACCGCTGAAATGGTATTCGAACGTTTCCGTACAACTGGCACAATTCACAGTTTTAATTCTAAACATATTTCTATATAAATATATATTGAAATACCCGCTTGGGGCTCGATTAAACATGCATGTTGGCTAATTTTTTCCATTGTGTTTGCGTTTGATTTTTTTTGTCTTGCTGTTCGATACCGTTTTTTTGCATATCAATATTTCCATTGTATGAAATTCAGCTGATTGTTCTAAAAGCTCTCATTTATTTTGCATACACGCACACATACACACATAAATACAACATAAACACTTGTATAAACTACACACACCACACACACAAATGATATGATAATAAAAGGTGATAAGAAATGTACCAGTAAAACTAGTAGAAGTTGTAGTAGTAGTTGTAATAGTGGTAGTAGTAGTAGTAGTAGTAGTAGTAGTAGTAGTAGTAGTAGTAGTAGTAGTAGTAGCTAGTAGCTGTAATAGTAGTAGTAGTACACATATGAAGGCAAGAAAGTACCAAGGTGAGCAAATTGAGCAAAGTAGGGCCTACGTGAGAGATTGCCAACATATCGACAATTTTGACAAACAAACCGTCATCATCAGTCTTTATCCTCTCTCTCTCTCCCCTCCCTCTCTCTTTCTCTCTCTCTCTCTCTCTCTCTCTCTCTCTTTCTTTTTCATAAAACTCCCAAATTACCAAAGTCATTTCATATTTTCATGTTATCTCCATGCTGTTACCAATACTTTTCTATAATACAACTTCTTACTTCTAATACTTTTGGTATTCATAATTTTAATTTCACCATTTCACGACTCGCGTGTCTGCGTTTGGCTGAGTTTAGGTTACGGAATAATGAAAAAAAATGTTAATTTTTGCATGCCAACCTTGACAGTTCTTTGAAAAAGTCTTGCAAACAGAAGCTCAGCTATATACATAAAAAAAATTTTTCTAATGTTTAATGTTTGCCAGGAGGCAACAAAAAATATCATACGTGTATGTGTGTACATTAGTGTGAATACATGTGTGGGCATACATACAAAGATACATATATACATACATATATACATTCATACATACGTACATACCTATATAAAGATACATATACACAATTAAAAAAACATAGAACTAGACTCTGATATAATTTTCTCCATGGCTTCTTTCATTGAATTACAAGAGTTTTTCAGTTATTTTTCTCTTTTTATTGATCGATAGGCCTGTATTGTTTTATCTACCTTGCAAGAATTAGAACGTATGTATGTATGTATGTATGTATGTATGTATGTATGTATGTATGTATGTATGTATGTATGTATGTATGTATGTATGTATGTATGTATGTATGTATGTATGTATGTATGTATGTGTGTATGTATGTATGTATGTATGTATGTATGTATGTATGTATGTATGTATGTATGTATGTATGTATGTATGTATGTATGTAAACAAACAACTGAATCAAAGCAATCAATATTGAAATCACCAGTGATGTATGTATGTATGTACTTACGTATGTATGTATTTATGTATGTATGAATGTGTGTGTGTGTGTGTGTGTGTGTATGTATGGGTATGTGTGCGTGCACGTATGTGTGAATGTGAGGATGTATGTTTTTAAATGCATTTGTGTACCATCAACAATGTATTGTCTTATGTGTTTTGTGTTTTTTGTCATTTGCCATTTCCGTAAGGTGTCGCCAGTAAAAGATTATTGATCGAGTGAAAGACTAAATGAATCAAATGGATAAATGAATGAATGAATGATAGAATGAATGAATGAATGAATGAATGATAGAATGAATAAATGAATGAATGAATAAATGATGAATAATAAGAATAATAATTATTATCATCAACGACAACAACACCGAAACAGGAAAAACAACAACAACTACTACAACAACAACAAATAAAACAAAAACATCAACAACATCAACAAAAACATCAACAACAGCAACAACACTTATTGTTCTATCGGTTGCTAGGGAAGACAATTTAGACCGGTTTATTATTTTATTGAGATTAATAATAATAATAATAATAATATAATAATATTATGATAATAATAGTAATAATAAAAACACCGCTACTACTACTACAACTAATAAAAATAATACCGATTTTAATAATAATATTACTATTTTTATTACTACTTTTATTATTATTGATTTTTATCGCAAAAGTATCATCATTTGGTAGACGGCCAAGAAACATTTACTGCAGGTGCCGTTAAAATAAGTGAGTGAACGAAACGAACGAACGAACGAACCAAGGAACAAACGAACAAACCATTGAACAAACGAACGAACCAATGATTGATTGAATAATTTAATAAACAAACAAGTAAAAGAATTAAAAAATTTAAAAAAGAATCAAACAAACTAAGTTAATTTATGAAAAAAAGAGCAAAAAAGTTTACAAACAAATGATGAACGAAAGATTGTAAAAATGAATGAATAGACGAACAAACGATTTTAAAAACGAATAAACGAACGAACAAACAAAATTCATGACTGGAATAGACAGACGAATAGGCCGAGAACAATACGACGGAAGTACAAATGAACATATGTATGGATAAATAAACGGATAGATGAGTGAATGAATAAATGAATGAATGAATGAACGAACGAACGAACGAGAACGAACGAACGAACGAACGGATGATTGAATGAATGAAAATAATTGAATATTAATTATTTTGTCCATTCATCCGATTATTGTTTATCACATTGCTATTTTTATTTTTATTCGTTTTGTTTTATTTAATAAGTGA
>NW_008704216.1:1640068-1647568 GCF_000326865.2 Helobdella robusta | reverse complement strand
ATAAACACCACATACACTCACACACACTCACACACACACACAACACACACACGCACTTTCAAATGCACATTGCTGGTTTATTTTCAAATCCATTGTTAATGATAGTAACAACTTGTATTTTAAATAACACAAATGCTATAAATGAAACTTTCCCACAACCCAACATGATGACTTATGTTTAATTAGAAAACATTACGGATTGAAATCGTGAGATTTTAGTATAGGAACTGAACTATAGAGCTCAAACTTTGACCCCAAACGCTTGCGTGATTGTAAGACCCCAATAAATATTGATATGACGTATATGGAGATTCTGTCATAGAAGTGTGACGCCATTAACCTTCCGATAAACATTCCAGGACGGATGTTGAAATCCCATAAGTCAGACATAATAAGTCGATAGATGAGTAACATTTAGGAGGCTGATTGTTACTAGTGAGTGTGAATGATTAACTTTAGAATGATCGCGCGTATCTAGAGATGTACAAAGAAGTGTTGCTAGAACTCACATCGATGAACGTATAGAGTTAAAACACAATTATAAAATTAATGATTCTTCTTATTATTATTATTAAGAGCTTTTTAAAATTTCTCAAAAGCACACTTAATTCATTGCCAAATTTCAAAAATCTTCGAATAATATAGAGATAAGAAGACCACCAACATTCTGTTTCACCAAGGGAATCTGAAACCCCACAGAACGATCACGCATCAACATTTTTTTCCATTTTATTTTCCGATAGCAAAGCCAGCAACGTTCCAACAAACAAATGATTTCCAGTAAAAAATAAGAATAAAAACCATAATAATAAAAAAGCAATAATAAAATGATTAATTATTATGATAATAAATAATGAAAATATCATTACAGAAAATTAATAGCAGTGATAGTTCGCATAACTTTTACAAGAAGATGATTAATAATATTAACGAAAGTTTGATAATCGAAGAAAAAAAAATTTTTTCAGCAAATAGCATAAACAACAATAATAATGACAATAATAATAATGACAACAATAATGATAATAATAATAATAAATAGAATATTGATTTTACGAACGCACACACACAAAATAAGCTTTTCAAGAACAAAAGTGTCGGGAAGATTTCATCTGAAACAGAAGCATACGACCAACAAACGACAGTTGGTTCACAAAAATAAAGTTCTGTTGAAAAAGAGAAAGATGGATAGAGAGAGAGAGAGAGAGAGAGAGAGAGAGAGAGAGAGAGAGAGAAGAGAGAGAGATAGAAGATAGAAAGGAGATAGATAGAAGATGGATAGAAGATAGATAGAAGATGGATAGAAGATAGATAGAAGATGGATAGAAAATAGATAGATAGAGAAAGAGAGACAGAGAGAGAAAGAGAGAAAGTCCGAACCAAGAAAACATGTCAAACAGAAATACACTTAGCTTGGGCGATTGAATAGAAATAAACAAATAAATTCATAATTTCTACACTTACACACGTATAAAAACACACGCAGACAAGCAATGTTAAGTACACTTATTTGGACAGATATAACACGTTAAACTGGTCTTGCTTTAATGCTATTTAATAATAATATTGGGTGATTATCAGATAGTCTCAACCCAATATCTATACATTTATTAATCAGTTAATTGCATTAATTAATTAATTAATTTATATATATGTGTGTGTAAATACAATATAAACAGGCTTTCAAACATTTCACGCACTTAAAACACTGCACTCCACATGGTCTCAGAGGCATCAAACTATTCGACATCACCGAATCACTCATCATCTCACGCATCAAATAAGCAGCTCCCTCCTGGTCCGGTTTTGCTGCACAACAAAAACTTCAGCAACTACAACCTCTCATCAAAAAAACTAAATCGCCTCAACTATCTACCTGCATCATATCCTACCGTCACTCAGATATCCAACATACTCGATTCAAGACTGTTCAAGAAAGTAGAAAATAACAGCAACATCGTCATCCATCCTCTACTACCACCAATCAAAACTACAACACACAACCTTCGTCAGCGCAAGCATGACTATCAAGTCGCCACTCAATCAACATATCAGGATAAGACCTTCATCACGAGACACCTTAAATATATTAGCACTCAAAACTTTACCATTAACTCATTCTAGTTTTCTTCTTATCGATCACCTCATTAGGTCATTAATAAATTACTTAACTTATTTGCCTTTTTGAGGCATTACTTTAATTTATTTTCAATACTTTTTATGTTTAAACATTTTTTTTCTCGGTTACTTATTTATTTCGTTATCATTTTATACTGTTGCCTGCCTTGCATGCTGTAACAGTTTCTGTGTCTGCAGATTCCGATTTTTTAGAGAATAATAATATATAATATATTTATATATATATATATATATATATATATATATATATATATATATATATATACACATATAATTGTATATATAAAATGTTAATATCTATGAATACTAACATGAAAATGACGATATCTTAAATAAAAATTAGTGTAAAGATTCAATCAATCAATTGATTGATACATATCCTTTCCTTAATTGATTAATTAATTAAGTAAATGAATAGATAGGTGAATGAATGAATTAATATTACAACAGTTTTATTTAATGACCGATAGTGGATACAATTAATGAATAGATAAATGAATGATTTGATTGACTGATTGATACAACTGATTTGATCGACAGAATGACGGAATAAATGAATGAATGAATGATTGATAGAGGGACAAACTTTCTGTCGGGCAAGTGAACCAATTAAAAAAAAGAGATCTCAATTAATTATTATGTATATAATGGGAGGCTTTATGGCGCACACATGTACTGTAACGATCTACTTATGTGTATCATAACAGAACCTAACGAAGCCTAACAAAAAGAAAACACACAAATAACACAATAATCTAACATACTGATTTTAACACTTGCTTGCCATTAAGTGATATATTTTTAAATAAACACACACACACGCAAAAAACACGTTGTATCTATTATGAAGTGATGAGTTTTACAGTTTACAAAACCAAAATTACATAAAAATTATTAGATAAAATTAAATGATCATGAAAAATAAAAAAAAAAGAAAAATGAATGAACATTAATACTAGAAGATAGATAGGAAAAGAGAGAGGGAGAAAGAGAGAGAAAGAGAGAGAGAGAGAGAGGAGGAAGAGAGGACATGTATATATGAAAGATAATAAAATGCATACTGTATATATTACATAAAAAGGTCTAAACTGTAAGTAGAACAACAAAAATAATAATAACCACAAAAATAAAAATTATAACACAATGATAACGCGATACGACACGAGATAAAATAACAAAAGTTTAGCAAAAAATATATAAACTATATATATATATATATATATATATATATATATATATAGAGAGAGAGAGAGGGAGGAAGGAGAGAGAGAGAGAGTACTTATATGAAATATAATCTAATTGCTGTTTAATCTTGCATTATTCAACCATATATATAACGTTTTATATATACATAAATCATTGCATTTTTCATTTTCAAAGTTTATTCATAATCAACAACATATGAAATAAGTGAATAAAAGTTATGAAGTTGAATATGCGGAGACCGAATAAGACTGTTTGTCTTGTGGTGACCACCGCAGGTAGATACATGAATAGTTAATGAAATAAAATAAGGAAAATAACTGAAGCAGAAAGATAATTGAAGATGAATAAATAAATGTTCGTGTTATACATATATAAACACATAAACATATAAATGTTCGTTTAGTACGTATATAAACATATAAATGTTTAATCATTAGTAAAAAAAGTTCATCCATTTTATGCTTGTCTGGATTGATTTGAGGCGAGTTTTGTAAATATAAAAGAGAGGGGTGTGGGAACATTGTGTCGGTGACGAAAGATAGACGCTCATCCCCATCCATTTGTGAGCTGTGCCTCTTACTCTCTAATGATGTAGTTTGGGAAGGAGTATTTTGTGATCTATGACATTGAAGGCTTTGGATATGGAAAGTGATTTATACATATATATCATATATATATATATATATATATTATATATATATACACACACAGAGAGGGGGGGGGGGAGAGGAGTAGATGTGATATATATTAGTGTATTAGAACAACATTATAAGGAAAAATATAGAAAAATATATTGATCATTTTCTAATATTGCATACATTGGTTATAGAAAATAACTAACGTCATAATTATTAACTATAATATAATAATTAATATTATTATTCATTATAATTAATAAATATAATTAATAAGATTTTTTTCTCAACGCAAAATAATTCATATCTTAATACAGTACATACAACAAAAATATATAGACTCTTATTTCTGTGTTTACTTTACAAAAATAGATCACTCAATTAATTAATTATTTAATTAATTGATTAATTAATTAATTAGTTAATTAATACAACGACGTTAAATAGATAATGGATGGATTAATTGGTATCATAAGTCTTCATTATCACCATCATCACTGTGGTGATATCTTTGGTATCATTTATCTGGTATATCAGTATCATTGTCTGGTAGCAATGTGTTAGAGTTGAACTATTTAAAGTCCTAAAATCATCGTCACCTTTTCGATAAGTCAGTGTTATCAAGCAATATCATTATCAATACCGTTATCATCGACATGTATCATCATCGCCATCATCAATAACATAACCATCATCATCATACCATCATCATCATCATACCATCATCATCATCATACCATCATCATCATCATACCATCATCATTATCATACCATCATTCATCATCATACCATCATCACAATCATACAACATCATCATCGTCATCACAAACGACAACGCCACTACTATTGACCACTATCGCCACCAACCAAAATTGCATCACATCATCACCGGCAGTATAGAGAGAACAACCCATCATGTTAACATCATCTTTATTATCATCATGTTAACATCATCATTATTGTCATCATCATCATCATCATCATCATCATATCATCCCTAAACGTTGACAGTCCTCAACTCAGCCTCCCCTCCTTCATCTTTTCCTGCCGCCGGCACTCTTGAACTGGTTGGCGATCTCGTCGAATGATTTGTTCTTCGTCTCGGGAACCTTGAAGTATGTGAAGATGAGCGAGGCCACCATGATGACCAGGAAGATGAGGAAGACGAACTCTTTTGTCGCCGCCTGTGTTTGTCGGGAGAGAAGTGGAGGAATGATTGATTGACTGATTGATTGATTGTTTGGTTGATTGACTGAGTCAAGGAAGGAATAAACGATTGATTCATTGAATGAATAAATGAATGAACAAATCAATTTTTAAGCGAAGAATTTAATGAATTCACGATTATTACCATCACAAACATCGAATTCACCTTTCATCTTACCAACCCACCTGAACAATCTCGAAGCCCATAGCTACGACGGCATTGGACAGCCAGTTAGCCAGCCCGGCCAAACTCATGGCCCTGGCCCTCGGTCCCTGCCTGAAGACCTCAGCTGTGATCATGTTCGGAATGGGTCCCAGGCCGCAAGCGAAGAAGACCACGTAGAATAGGACGCATATTATGCTGACGTAACTCATTGACGGGTAGCTAGACTGAGTAATTAACATAATTTATTCGCTTTATTTAAAATTGAATTAAAAATTTGAGTGATTGATCACAAGAAACTACATGGAATGGCTGAAAAATGAAAGTTTATCAAATAATTTCAAAAATGTATAAAATATAAACCAATCTTTACATTTAAACTACAAGTGGAATTATGATAGCTACCTGCAGGTTTAAAGCAACAGTTATAACAGCCAGCGTTACAATCATGCCAGCGATTGGTCCAAGTAAGAGGCTCCTCCTACCAAGCCTGTCCATCAAAGGTATCTAATTAATATAATTTATTTACACGTCACTTTACTTATTGTAAGGACCATCTATGAAATCGCGAAACCAAATAAATTGCAAATAAAGTGAAAACTGAAAAAAAATACAACGACTTCAAACATAACGAGAATATGATAATTACCATATTATGAATAATTAAACAGGGCATACACGCATCAAAACTCCAGGAGTGTACTTTTTAAATACAAAAACCGAATCCCGAGTATGAAACACAAAAACGGAAACAGCTGACAAACGTCGAACTGACCACGACAAAGGTCATGGCGACGTTGATGACACACGTCCCCAGGTTGGCGTACTGGACGGTTTCGACGGGCACCCCTGCGTTCAAGTAGATGCTGGTTGAGTAGAAAAAGATGGCGTTGATGCCCGAGAGTTGCTGCATCAGCTGCAGGACGATGGACACGATCAGCGGTGGGATGAGTTCTCGAGTCCTCAAGAGTTTCATGATGGTGTACGTTTCACCCTGACCCTGCTGACTTTTTGACTCCTCCTCCATCTCCGTTATCTCGTCCGTCACGTCCGTGCGTCTTCGTAGCCATTGGAGGGCTGGATGGTGGTGTGAAATGAATTCAAACGTTGATTGGTCTGTGAAAGTAATGAAAGAGAAAAAAGGAAGCGAAAGAAAGAGAAACGCAAAATAAAAAATTTCTCTGCAACCTGTATTATAAAAATGAAAGAAACAAGGCCTGAAATTCATCATCACAATTACAATTATTACGAATATTTATAATCACAAACCAGCAGGAAAAAATAACGAACAAAACAAAGTTTGACACTGGAAGAGAATGTAGCAGCACCTTTTCTGGCACCCTCCTTATTTTTTCTGACAAGCATGAGGAACCTGGGACTGTCGGGCAGGAATGGGAATATGACGAGGCTGGCCACACCCGGAACCGCATTCAAGAGCAGGAGTATCGGCCACTTTCCTTCCACCCCTGGTTTGCATCAATTCAAATTTTTTCTTATTTAATTTCTTTGCATCGGCAACAAACACACAGAGTGTATGAAAAAAACACACTTGAATCAACGCATCACACACGGAAATCTCACTGCATTCAAATCCAGTCAGTGCAACAGAAGAACCAAGCGCCTTAACCATTACACCATCGCATCACCCATTTTTATAGATTTTTTTTTCCATCATGAAATTTTTTTGCCGTTTTCAATAAATAAAAATTATTTGTTATTTTTTCAATGAGTTATTGTCGCTATAAAATGATTTATTATTTCAGAAAACCAACCTAATAAATTATTCAAACCGAAGAGACTTCCCATAGCTATGCCAATGGTGATGAAGAGTTGATGGATGGTACCCATGGCACCTTTCAAATTGAAGGGTACCACTTCTAGCATGTACATCGGTCCGAGCTGTGTGGCTGCTCCTGTTAAAGTGTGAGGGTGTGTATGTATGTATGTGTGTGTGTGTGTGTGTGTGTGGTATGTGTGTGTGTGTGTGTGTGTGTGTGTGTGTGTGTGTGTGTGTGTGTGTGTGTGTGTGTGTGTGTGTGTGTGTGTATGTATGTATGTATGTATGTATGTATGTATGTATGTATGTATGTATGTATGTATGTATGTATGTATGTATGTATGTATGTATGTATGTATGTATGTATGTATGTA
>NW_008704216.1:1637526-1639698 GCF_000326865.2 Helobdella robusta | reverse complement strand
AACATAATCGAATGAATAAATTGAATGAGAAAATTACCAAAAATTCAAACAATGAAACCAAAATTTTATTTTAAAAAATTTTAAAACAAAACTCCAAATAAAAAAGGGACGACCGACCTCCCAAACCTATCAGCGATGAACCCGATGACGAAGGCCCCGATCATCCCCCCAAACACGAAGAGGGTCGTACACAGAGACCAGATGACGGTTAGTGCATGCTCACTTATTCCGTCAGTCGCTGGAGACGACGTTGACGACGACGATGAGGACCGTGATGAGGAGTAGGATTCGTTTAAAAATTGCTTCACTAGCTGTAGAAAAATTTTTCCAGCGACGTAATAAATCAAATGGGAATAAGAAAAAAAAACAAAATAAGAATGATCTGAAAGCAAAGATACGAAAGCAAAAAATAAAAAAAAAAAACAATTTTTTTTGTATTTTTTAGACAAAATCAACACTGCCTGCTACAGTAAATTTCCATGTGGAATTTATTAAGATAACAAGAGATTAATCAAACAATTAATAAATAAATCAAAATAAAATAATTGAAATAATTTAATAAAACATTTATTCATATATAGAATTAAAAAAAACGAAAAAAGGGGTCATAACCAACAGTAACAGGCTGATTGAGGACACTGATGTTGTATCCAAACTGATAGGAAGTAGCCATTGCTATCAGGAAACCAATTGATATCATTGACCAAGTCCATCCCTGTTTGTGATCGTGGTTGTTGTCGTCATGGTGATGTCGTCGTCGTTGTTGTTGTCATGGCGATATGTTGTTGTTGTAAATGATGGTGTTTATGATGGTGTTAATATTTGTAAATAAAAGAGATGAAGATGTTCTATCTATCTATCTATCTATCTATCTATCTATCTATCTATCTATCTATCTATCTATCTATCTATCTATCTACCTATCTATCTATCTATCTATCTATCTATCTATCTATCTATCTATCTATCTATCTATCTATCTATCTATCTATCTATCTATCTATCTATCTATCTATCTATCTATCTATCTATCTATCTATCTATCTATCTATCTATCTATCTATCTATCTATCATAGGCTTAAGTGAGAGATTTATTTTGAAATAATTATTGAATGTTCATAAAATTAATTTATGCTAATGGTTTGTCCTAGCAAGATGTCTCATGTCAAAAACGTGTGCATGGCTCACTTAAGGATTAAAAATAATTTATAAATTAAATAAAGAAAATAAATAAATCCATTTAAATTACAAATAAGTGGGCAATACATCTAACAAAAAATGAAAACATACAAGAAAAAATGAATACTTTCTGCTTGGCAGTAATTCGCATCGCTACTTATCATGTGAATACTTTAAATATTTATTTTATGATTATGAATCTTAGCAGAGCAGGCATTAAAGATTGAAATATTTGGTCTCAAAACTAACAAACACACATGTACTTCAACCCATGTACTAATTCAACAGAAGACCTTCACAAAACTTGATTTCAAAGTTTAAAGTTAAAGAAAAATAATAATAATTAGAGAATTTTTAAATAAAAAACTAATTTTTAAAAGAAAATTAATTTGTATTTTTCGTTTTGTTAACTAAGCTGTCAAAATTTTTGAACTACCAAGTGAAGATTAATGTTTAAAGCAGCCATATTTTAAAAGTTTTTGTTATAATTTTTTATCAAACGTTAGCAGTTGTAACACATCATCTGGAAATCAACTGGTTTGCCTACCTACCAACCAACCTACTAACCAACCAACCTACTTACCTACCTACCTAGAAAAAATAGTAATAACTGCACGATCACATTCCAAAACTGTGTAGAGAAAAATGTAGCAATGTACTGTACGAGGTACTGACGGCCGTATGTTGTGACTCCGGTGATCCCGCTCACTGGTGCAGACTTTTTGTTGTTTTTTCCATACGTTCTTCAAAAACCTGCCAGAGGGGGACGCCGGGTCAACCAGATTAACAAGCGCCTGTCCGAATACTCCACGATTGAGGTTACGTCCCTGCTCTCGGGTTTTGAAAACCACATCAACGCAAATCCACGCGGCCACAACCCCGACCGGTGGATAAATGCGGTGTCTTCTTGCATAGAGCAAGGAAATGTTTCAGCAGCCGTCAAACTTGTCTGCTCGACCGAGGGCCTGGCAGAAAACACGCCTGAAACCTAG
>NW_008704216.1:1635584-1637476 GCF_000326865.2 Helobdella robusta | reverse complement strand
GTCCGGGGGTCTCGACGGTTTGCCGTTTTTTTTAGGAGGCCGCCTGATAGCCTTGAACAAAAAAGATGGAGGAGTTAGGCCAATCGCTGTTGGCAACTGTTGGCGTAGATTGGCGAGCAAATGTGCTTTGAACCTGGTAATGGATAAAATGAGAGCCAAATTTTACCGGGTTCAATTGGGCGTTGGCGTGAAAGGAGGTGCTGAGGCCACCGTTCACGCCGTTCGAAAATTGGTCACAGACCTCCCTAATCAATGGGGATTTCTAAAAATCGATTTTAAAAATGCCTTCAACGCCATGAGAAGAGATTCAATACTGGAGGCCGTCAAATGTTTCTGCCCCAGAATATATAATTTCTGCCATTCTGCTTACGGCCTCGCTTCTTCGCCCGGCTATCACACCTGGGTGGTTGAATCGTCCGAGGGCGTGCAACAGGGTGATCCACTGGGACCTCTTCTATTTGCATTGACCCTGCATACCTTGTTAGAAAAACTGTCGTCCGTTTTCTTTTGTGGCTACCTGGACGACATCAGCATTGCTTCAAAAAGCCAAACACTGGCGGAAAACTACGAATTTTTGAAAAACAAAGCCAACACCATTGGGCTAGAGTTAAACACCAATAAATGTGAACTCTATTTTAAAGATTCACTACATTTGCCACCGGTGTTGGCGGACGTACCCATTGTTCAAAAATCAAATTTAAGTTTTTTGGGCACACCCTTGTTCGAGGGCGACTCCCAAATTAAATTTTTTGATAAAAAGTTTTCAGAACTTAAGTTCGCCCTCGACCGAGTGTCTCATCTTTCCGTCCACGACGCCCTGACTATTGTCCGAAGCGCCCTCAGTTTGCCCAAAATGATGTATTTTCTTCGTACATCCAGCTACATTAACCCATCGTTGTTGGGCAGATTTGATGATGTTTTGCGTATGTTCATTTGACTGACAGTGGCTGGTCCCAGGCTCAGCTGCCCGTGCGGTATGGTGGTCTGGGGTTACTCAGTGTGGTTCAGTTGGCACCAATCGTCTATAAATCTTCTGCCGCTGCCACCCTTGACCTCCAGCCTTGCTTTGCCGATTTTGCTGTTGTTGTGACATCCCACCACTGCCGACCACACCTGAAAGCCCTTCACAAGCTCAAATTTTAGATGAGCAATATAAGAAGACTTTTCATGAACTTCTGTCTTCTGGTGTCGGTGCTTCTTCCTCCGCCCGCTTATTGGCTGCAACTAGTGATGTTAGTTGTGGTTGGTTGAGGTCGTGGCCCAACACTTCCGTAGGCACCAGACTCGATGACGAGTCTGTTAGATTTGCCGTTGGTTTCAGACTTGGCCTAAGTATACAAAATAAATATCAGTGTCGTTGCGGCGCGGAGGCGGACGAATTTGGTCATCATGGTTTGGTTTGCCGTTTAGGTGGAGGCCGTCAACTTCGTCATTCAGCTTTGAATGATTACATTTGCCGGCTTTTTTCTAAAGCTTCTATTCCTGTTTTGAAGGAACCATCTGGCATTTCAGTGCAAGATGGCAAGCGACCAGACGGTTGTACTCTTATTCCCTGGAGATCCGGTAAATGTTTGGCTTGGGATGTTACGGTTCCTGGTACCTTGGCCGAGCGCTACGTTCACCTTACCAGCAAAGAATGTGGTTTGGCTGCAATCAGGGCATCGGACGAAAAAATTAAAAAATATGAACACGCCCTGCCTTCCTTAGATTTTTTGCCTATATGTATCGAGGTCCTTGGACCCATGGACCCCAATACTTCAAAATTTATTAAAACATTGTGTAAAATGATTGGTGTTCGGTCAGGTGACAACAGAGAGTTCTTTTTTGCAATAAACCACATCTCGTGTTTGTTGCAGCGATTTCTGCGTGTTTGTGTGTCGGAAAATATTAAT
>NW_008704216.1:1634951-1635534 GCF_000326865.2 Helobdella robusta | reverse complement strand
TTTGTATATATATATATATATATATATATATATATATATATATATATATATATATATATATATATATATATATATATATATATATATATATATGTCTGTTTGCACAGATCTCGCTTCACCAAGCAAAACATAACTACTTTCAACATCCAAATGTTCATGCCTTATATATCATATACACGTGAAAATATGAATCTATATAATACGGTGTCTATCTATACATGAGTATGTATAGTATATATGTGCATATTCGTTAGAATTTATACAACACTTTATATATATATATTATATATATATATATACTATATATATGTATATTATATATATATATGTATATATATGTTGTATATATATATATATATATACACGTCAAATAAATTAAAATGTAAATTTATAAACGTATGAATTACATATTTGTACATGAACATATGAATTATATATTCATACGTACTACTCATATACTCCATAGCCTGAAAATAGCGCATTTTGAGATAAACACACGTTGAAACAAACACACAGACATAAGCGCACATAAACACAAGCATACAAGGAAATAGTACACACATGCATAAATGTACACATACTT
>NW_008704216.1:1634062-1634901 GCF_000326865.2 Helobdella robusta | reverse complement strand
TTTAGAGGTGGAAAGAGATAAATTAACTAATTTGAGAATGATTGGATAAAATATTGAAGAGAATTCTTTAAGTAAATTAGAAGAAAGTAGATCTAGAGAACAGGTTGTAGACGACATAGAATTAATAATTTTAGTTAGTTCTAAAAGATTTATTGGAGTAAATACAGAGAAAGATTCAGTAGTAAGTTTAGTAAAGTTATGAGAAGGAAAATTAGAATTAGATGTTCTTAAAGAAGTAATTTTATTTACAAAAAAGTCATGAAACTGTTGAGCAGAGAAAGATGAGTGAGAAGATTTTTTATGTAGAAGTTTAGATAGAACAGACCACCTATTTTTAGATGTTGAAGCAGATGTTATAGAATTTCTAAGAAAAGTAGAGTGTTTAGAGAATAGTAGATATTTATAATTAATCAATTCAGATTCATAGATAGAATAAAGAGAGTTAGATGGATTTAACCTATAGGCTTTCTCCAGTCTTCTAAGACTTTTCTTGGCTACTACACAAGCATAATCAAACCAAGGAGCCTTACGAGAATAGAGCCTATAAGTAAAAGATTTAAGAGGAATAAGCTTATCAAGAATAGAAGTAATGTAGATATTAAAAGCACAGACAAAATCATCAACATCAGAAAATAAGGTAGTATCAAAAATAGGTTCAGTAAGAGATTGAAGAAAAATATCTTTATTAAGAGAAGACCAGCATCTTTTAGAAATAGACATAGATGAATTTGAAGGAAGAAAATCTAATGAAAAAACAGATTCAATAAGAAGGTGATCAGAGTAAGGAACAGAGCCAGCAGAGATATTAATAGGCTTAGAAAAAGATGAAGCTATAATAA
>NW_008704216.1:1632819-1634012 GCF_000326865.2 Helobdella robusta | reverse complement strand
TACATTAAGTGTAGTAACAAAAAAAAAACAACTTAAATTATACCAATCTCACCAATACCAAGCCGCACCGCATATCTGTAGAGTGTATGATGCAAAACAAGACAAACGACACAACAAAAAACCCACCGAGATAAGTGAGAAGACAAAAGTCCCTTCCTACCTATGTAATAAATTACCTTATGCCTTAGCATACCTATGTAATAAATTACCTTATGCATTAGCCTACCTATGTAATAAATTACATTATGCCTTAGCCTACCTATGTAATAAATTATCATGTCTCAGCCTACCTATGTACAATTCATTTAGCTAATTTTTATGTAGAAAGAAAAGAAGGAGTAAAACAGAAGAAACAATACTGCCACACAAACAATGTATGTGTGTATGTATGCAAGAGCAGCAGCCTACCACACCACGTCACAAAACCCACCGCTAGAAAAACCACAAAAAATAATTACAGCAGAACAACACAAATAAAAAGAATAAAAATTTTTAAAATAAGCAGAAAAGAAGAAAACAGCGAAAACAATATTAACGCTAACAAAAAATACTTATCTTAATTTTGTGCCGATCATCATGACAACACATCACTGACAAAATGCGCTCAAAAAAACTCTCGTTTAATCTTCTGACGATGATACTACTCCAACCCATCAGACCATAAACGTAGGACATCATGCTCTGAAAATAATTTTTTATTGCTTTATTAAAAAAATTGATTATAATCACATAAATTAATCACATTAAGTGTAGTAACACGTAAAAAACTACTTAAATTATAACAATCTCACTAATACCAAGTCGCACCGCATACATGTAGAGTGTATGATGCAAAACAAGACAAACGACGTAATAAATTACCTTATGCCTTATCCTACCTATGTAATAAATTACCTTATGCCTTAGCCTACCTATGTAATAAATTACATTATGCCTTAGCCTACCTATGTTATAAATTAGAATATGTCTCAGCCTACCTATGTACAATTCATTTAGCTTATTCTTATGTAGAAAGAAAAGAAGGAGTAAAAGAGAAGAAACAATACTGCCACACAAACAATGTATGTGTGTATGTATGCAAGAGCAGCCCCCAAGAGCTTTCTACCACACCACGTCACAAAACCCACCGCTAGATAAACCACAAAAGATAATTACAGCAGAACAAAACACAATTAAAATAACTAAAAATAATT
>NW_008704216.1:1627297-1629987 GCF_000326865.2 Helobdella robusta | reverse complement strand
TGTCAAAAGAGATTGTTAAAAAACTACGTTAAAAATCTCTCAACGGAAGAGAACACCAGTCAAGTTGTGCAGTAGTAGTAGTAGCTTGTACGCGTTTCTTTTCGCTTGATAAATTTTAGCAGCCGTAGTAGTAGTAATACTAATAGTTGTAGTAGTAGTAATATTTTTTAGTAGCATTATAGTTAATACCTAAAATGTATGCCGGTATGCCAATGGAATGTGGCTGGCATGCCGAACGTGTACACGCCTCCGTAAAAAAGCATAATTTTTTGCGTACGACTTATAGCGCCTTAATAATTTTATTTAAAATCTTATACAATAAACCATAATAGTAATTTTAGCAGTAGTAACAATTTTTGTAGAAGTAGCATACAAATAGCATACTGGCGTTTAAATTTTTCTATAATTCCAATGTGGTTTAAATTTCAAATTACATATATGATTATCATCAATCAATCAATTAATCAATTACCTTGTAAAGCGCTATTTCCGCAATGTTCAACAGCGCTCTTTAATGAATTTTGAAAGCAGATAGGTCTTGAGATCCGATCTGAACTTTGTAAGTGATGGAGAAGTAGTCAGAGATGTAGGTAGAGAGTTCCAGAGAAAAAGGCCAGAAAAAGCAAAAGCAGATTTGGGAAGTGTTTAGCACGAGTTAAGAAGAAGCGAAAACAAAGAGACGATGGTAAACAGGGGCATTTAGGTTCAATTAATTTCTGATAAATACTTAGAAAATAATTTAGATTGAGACTAATACATAAACATGCAAATTTTAAAAATTATTCTATATTTTAAAGGTAGCCAGTGCAAGAGAACAAGATATGGAGATATATGAGAAAAGAAAGGGGCACGAGCAACTAGACGAGCAGCAGAGTTAAAAGCTTTACTTAAAGGATAGAGTATAGAATCACTGAAAGCAGACACTTATTTTGTCAGAATCGTCATCTTTTCATTTGAAGATGAGCGTGAACATATAAGATGAATATGAACACAAATATAAACTAAAACATGAAAATAATTTATAATTGCTTTAATAATAAACTATTTATAACAACTTGAAATAATCACATTAACAAACAGTAAAAAAAATACTTAAACAATACATTAACTTCCATAAGGTAACGAACGATTTCTTGTGACTATAAAATATAAATTGTTGTTAATTCAAATAAATCGTAAAAATGTATGACTTGATGTGAAAGTTAAAATACGTAGTGCAAATTTTCAGCTTCAACACCTGTAAACAAATTATTTTGACTATTGTAAAAAATTGTTTTCAAATGATTCCTAAAAAATAAATTTTACCAAATATTAGCCGACATCAAACAAAAATTAATTCTATAAAACAGAATCAAACAGAAATTAAGAAATGAACAGGATAGTATCATAAAATAAATTAAGATACTTTATAAATTTTGAAAAATTATTAATTTGATTCCATTGATTGCGATATCGATGATGATGATTGTGCCCTTACTAATTAAAAAACATAAAAAAAAACTATTAAAATATAATGGGCCATGCGTTACCAAATCGTTTGAGGAAATGACTTAATGCTAACAGTAGATATATTACGAAAGGACGATCAGCCATTAACAAAGTTGCATGTTAAGAGACTTACATAAGAACGCTAAAAATTCTGATATCTAAAAATAAGATATAATTCTGGTAACAAAATTTTAAAAAACATTATAATTTCAAGTAAAATTTGCTAAACTTTATAAAACTTTTCAAAACTCGATAAAACACAGTAAAACATTGTACAAGTCTATAAAACACCGTAAAATTGAGTTTTACAGCTTCACAGTGTTTTACCCTAACCCTTAGGGGCTTTATGGGGTTCATAGAAATGTACATTTTATAGAACTTAATAGAGTTATACAGAGTTCTATAGGATTTTTCGAGTTTATTATAGCTAGTTTGTTCGTCAGCAACTGTAAATATCAAACTTTTGAGAAACAATGTCATATTCGACAACTATATTTCAAGCAGAGTGAGTTCTACAGAGTTGAATTGAGTATTATAAATTTATATAGAGTTTAATATTTTTCAAACTTTCCAGAAACAATTTTATCTTCAACATTATACAAAACACTTCAGAAACTAACTTTGAAACTCTTCAGAAACAATTTTCTCATCAAGCCCTCCAGCAACTATTTTCATTGCAATGATATTTCAATTTCCTTAGGAACAACAGCAAGCAAACGATCTTTCTAAACAACGGTTTACTCGTCGGCAACTGTAAATAAATATCAAACTATTAAGAACAATGTCATATTCGATAACTATATTTCAAACTCATCAAAACAAAACTACAACTTCTTTTCCGAAACAATGGCACATTCTTCAGCAACTATCTATCAAACACTTCACTAACCTTATGAAACTCCATAAGACTCTATTAAAGCTTAAATTTAAAACTTAACAAGCGCAACTTAGTACCGCAACCGACTGTTTCTATATTAAATTTAACTATAAAATTATTATAATAAATTAAATTAATATTAAATTAAAAACTAAATTTAAACTAAACTTAAAACAAAATCATAAACGACTAAAACTAAAGCTTTTCAGTCTGTATTTATAGGCTTCTTTCCATACATTCTCATCAGCGTATATGCCAAGTCATTAATTAAATAATGAAAAACTATGAATACATATTTTAAGACCTCCTTCTAACGCTGTTTGGT
>NW_008704216.1:1623299-1624151 GCF_000326865.2 Helobdella robusta | reverse complement strand
TAACCCTAACCCTAACCCTAACCCTAACCCTAACCCTAACCCTAACCCTAACCCTAACCCTAACCCTAACCCTAACCCTAACCCTAACCCTAACCCTAACCCTAACCCTAACCCTAACCCTAACCCTAACCCTAACCCTAACCCTAACCCTAACCCTAACCCTAACCCTAACCCTAACCCTAACCCTAACCCTAACCCTAACCCTAACCCTAACCCTAACCCTAACCCTAACCCTAACCCTAACCCTAACCCTAACCCTAACCCTAACCCTAACCCTAACCCTAACCCTAACCCTAACCCTAACCCTAACCCTAACCCTAACCCTAACCCTAACCCTAACCCTAACCCTAACCCTAACCCTAACCCTAACCCTAACCCTAACCCTAACCCTAACCCTAACCCTAACCCTAACCCTAACCCTAAAGCTAACCCTAAAGCTAACCCTTGAGAAGTCTGTTAGTAACCCTAGATAACCCTAAATAACCCTAACCCTAAATAACCAAAATCGACACTTACACCATTTTTCCAATAAAATATCAATCCAGGCACACCCCTGGAAATCCAGGCACACCCCTGGAAATCCAGGCACGTGGTAAATGTAATCCAGGCACTAGTAAAGCGATTCTAGGCACGTGGTAAACCTAATCCAGGCAATACCTATCAACCCTAGTTAACCCTAATTAACCCTAGTTAACCCTAACGATGACTAACAATACGTCCCTACAAAATCCAGGCATATCTAGGCTCATCCAGTAACGTACCATGTCTATCCTTAAAATATCTAGGCACTTTCTTTCAATTAAGGAATGTGGTTGGGTTAAGGGTTAGGGTTAAGGTTAGGAAGGGTTAGGG
>NW_008704216.1:1614607-1615395 GCF_000326865.2 Helobdella robusta | reverse complement strand
TTCTTCTCTGGATTTTGTTTCTTTACTTATTATTATTCCAATCCGTTGATTCTTTGTTTCGTTTTTTTCTTATCTTGTACTTTGATGGGATGTTGCGAGCGTTTTTTACTTTTATTTTTATTCCAATCCGTTGATTCTTTGTTTCGGTTTTTCTTATCTTGTACTTTGTTGGGATGTTGCGAGCGTTCCAAAAACATTTTGTTTCTGCCCATAGGGCTCGACCTGGCTTTCCTAGGAAAAAAAATTTCACAATATTTGCGAAACCTGTATAACCTTTTAAAAATTTGTAAAATACATTTCAAATCCTGTAGAACCTGTTCAAACCTGTACAACCTGTAAAAACCTCAAAACGGACAGACCTATAACCGCAAGAAAACATGCTTTGAAAATAATTTTTAGATGCTTTGTTAATAAATTATTTATAATTATTATTTATTGATTGAATATTTAACTACAACAAATAATCATCCGCCAAGAAATCAGACCATTAACTGCAGGATAAAATGGTCTAACATTAATTATATATGACTTTTTTAGTATATCACTTATAACAATTTTAAACAATAACATTAGGCGTAGTATGATCAAACACCACAACAGTTAAAACATACTTAAACCAGACCTATAACCGCAAGAAAACATGCTTTGAAGATAATTTTTAGATGCTTTAATAAATTATTTATAATTATTATTTATTGATTGAATATTTAACTACAAGAAATCCGCCAAGAAATCAGACCATTAACTGCAGGATAAAATGGTCTAACATTAATTATATATGACTTTTT
>NW_008704216.1:1607277-1608511 GCF_000326865.2 Helobdella robusta | reverse complement strand
ACAGGATAGTATCATAAAATAAATTAAGATACTTTATAAATTTTGAAAAATTATTAATTTGATTCCGTTGATTGCGATATCGATGATGATGATTGTGCCCTTACTAATTAAAAAACATAAAAAAAAACTATTAAAATATAATGGGCCATGCGTTACCAAATCGTTTGAGGAAATGACTTAATGCTAACAGTAGATATATTACGAAAGGACGATCAGCCATTGACAAAGTTGCATGTTAAGAGACTTACATAAGAACGCTAAAAATTCTGATATCTAAAAATAAGATATAATTCCGGTAACAAAATTTTAAAAAACATTATAATTTCAAGTAAAATTTGCTAAACTTTATAAAACTTTTCAAAACTCGATAAAACACAGTAAAACATTGTACAAGTCTATAAAACACCGTAAAATTGAGTTTTACAGCTTCACAGTGTTTTACCCTGACCCTTAGGGGCTTTGTGGGGTTCATAGAAATGTACATTTTATAGAACTTAATAGAGTTATATAGGATTTTTCGAGTTTATTAGAGCCAGTTTGTTCGTCAGCAACTGTAAATATCAAACTTTTGAGAAACAATGTCATATTCGACAACTATATTTCAAGCAGAGTGAGTTCTACAGAGTTGAATTGAGTATTATAAATTTATATAGAGTTTAATATTTTTCAAACTTTCCAGAAACAATTTTATCTTCAACATTATACAAAACACTTCAGAAACTAACTTTGAAACTCTTCAGAAACAATTTTCTCATCAAGCCCTCCAGCAACTATTTTCATTGCAATGATATTTCAATTTCCTTAGGAACAACAGCAAGCAAACGATCTTTCTAAACAACGGTTTACTCGTCGGCAACAGTAAATAAATATCAAACTATTAAGAACAATGTCATATTCGATAACTATATTTCAAACTCATCAAAACAAAACTACAACTTCTTTTCCGAAACAATGGCACATTCTTCAGCAACTATCTATCAAACACTTCACTAACCTTATGAAACTCCATAAGACTCTATTAAAGCTTAAATTTAAAACTTAACAAGCGCAACTTAGTACCGCAACCGACTGTTTCTATATTAAATTTAACTATAAAATTATTATAATAAATTAAATTAATATTAAATTAAAAACTAAATTTAAACTAAACTTAAAACAAAATCATAAACGACTAANACTAAAGCTTTTCAGTCTGTATTTATAGGCTTCTTTCCATACATTCTCATCAGCGTAT
>NW_008704216.1:1586912-1604143 GCF_000326865.2 Helobdella robusta | reverse complement strand
CCTTCTAACGCTGATTGGTTTGAAACGAAAAATCACGCCATAATGCTGTTAGTTTGTAGGAAGTATACAATTTTTGACAATCCTTCTTTAAAACGTGTTTACAAATTGTAGTTCACTAATAAATCACGCCACGCTCTACAGTTCAACGCTTTAAATTTGTCAAACTCTTTAAATGGACACAGAGGCTGAATTTCGACACGTTGATATTCCAAATACTTTAGAGACTATAGCAAACTCAGCAACTATCTTTCGAAACTTTCAGAAACAATTTTCTTCTCAGCAACATCTCAAACTTTTTACAGATTAAATTCATTTTTCAAATAGATAAATCAGTTTCAAACAAAAAAACTGGAAATACGAAAGGACGATCAGCCATTGACAAAGTTGAATGCTAAGACACTTACATAAGAACGCTAGAAATTCTGATATCTAAAAATAAGATATAATTCTGGTAACAAAATATTAAAAAACATTATAATTTCAAGTAAAAATTGCTAAACCTTATAAAATTCTTCAAAACTCGATAAAACACTGTAAAACATTGTATAAGTTTATAAAACACTGTAAAATTGAGTTTTACAGCTTCACAGTGTTTTACTCTAACCCTTAGGGGCTTTACAGGGTTCATAGAAATGTACATTTTATAGAATTTCATAGAGTTATACAGAGTTCTATAGGATTTATCGAGTTTGTTAGAACGAGTTTGTTCGTCAGCAACTGTAAATATAATAACTGTAAAACTTTTGAGAAACCATGTCATATTCGACAACTATATTTCAAGCAGCGTGAGTTCTACAGAGTTGTATTGAGTATTATAAATTTTTATAGAGTTTAATATTTTTCAAACTTTCCAGTTTGCAACTGTAAATATCAAACTTTTGAGAAACAACGTTATATTCGACAACTTTATTTCAAGCAGCGTGAGTTCTACAGAGTTGTATTGAGTATTATAAATTTTTATAGAGTTTAATATTTTTCAAACTTTCCAGAAACAATTTTATCGTCAACATTATACAAAACACTTCAGAAACTAACTTTGAAACTCTTCAGAAACAATTTTCTCATCTAGCCCTTCAGCAACTATTTTCATTGCAATGATATTTCAATTTCCTTAGGAACAACAGCAAGCGATCTTTCTAAACAATGGTTCACTCGTCAGCAACTGTAAATAAATATCAAACTATTATGAACAATGTCATATTCGATAACGATATTTCAAACTCATCAAAACAAAACTACAACTTCTTTTCCAAAACAATGGCACATTCTTCAGCAACTATCTATCAAACACTTCACTCACCTTATGAAACTCCATAAGACTCTATTAAAGCTTAAATTAAAACTTATCAAACGCAACTTAATACCGCAACCGAATGTTTCTATAATAAATTAAACTATTAAACTATTATAATAAATTAAATTAATATTAAATTAAAAACTAAATTTAAACTAAACTTAAAACAAAATCATAACCGACTAAAACTAGAGCTTTTCAGCCTGTATTTATAGGCTTCTTTCCATACATTCTCATTAGCGTATATGCCAAGTCATTAATTAAATAATGAAAAACTATAAAAACATATTTTAAGACCTCCTTTTAACGCTGATTGGTTTGAAACGAAAAATCACGCCATAATGCTGTTAAGTTTGAAGGAAGTACAATTTTTGACAATTCTTCTTTAAAACGTGTTTACAAATTGTAGTTCACTAAAAAATCACGCCACGCTATACAGTCCAACGCTTTAAATTTGTCAAACTCTTTAAATGGACACAGTGACTGAATTTCGACACGTTGATATTCCAAATACTTTAGAGACTATGGCAAGCTCAGCAACTATCTTTCGAAATTTTCAGAAACAATGTTCTTCTCAAACTTTTTACAGATTAAATTCATTTTTAAAATAGATAAATCAGTTTCAAACAAAAAAACTGGAAGTACGAAAGGACGATCAGCCATTGACAAAGTTGAATGTTAAGAGAACTACATAAGAACGCTAGAAATTCTGATATCTAAAAACAAGATGTAATTCTGGTAACAAAATATTAAAAAACATTATAATTTCAAGTAAAATTTTCTAAACCTTATAAAACTCTTCAAAACTCGATAAAACACTGTAAAACATTGTATAAGTTTATAAAACACTGTAAAATTGAGTTTTACAGCTTCACAGTGTTTTACCCTAACCCTTAGGGGCTTTACAGGGTTCATAGAAATGTACATTTTATAGAATTTCATAGAGTTATACAGAGTTCTATAGGATTTATCGAGTTTGTTAGAGCGAGTTTGTTCGTCAGCAACTGTAAATATCAAACTTTTGAGAAACAATGTCATATGTAAAACATTGTATAAGTCTATAAAACACTGTAAAATTGAGTTTTACAGCTTCACAGTGTTTTACCCTAACCCTTAAGGGCTTTACAGGGTTCACGGAATTGTACATTTTATAGAATTTCATATTTATACAGAGTTCTATAGGATTTATCGAGTTTGTTAGAGCGAGTTTGTTCGTCAGCAACTGTAAATATCAAACTTTTGAGAAACAATGTCATATGTAAAACATTGTATAAGTCTATAAAACACTATAAAATTGAGTTTTACAGCTTCAGTGTTTTACCCTAACCCTTAGGGGCTTTACAGGGTTCATGGAATTGTACATTTTATAGAATTTCATAGAGTTATATAGAGTTCTATAGGATTTATCGAGTTTGTTAGAGCGAGTTTGTTCGTCAGCAACTGTAAATATCAAACTTTTGAGAAACAACGTCATATTCGACAACTATATTTCAAGCAGCGTGAGTTCTACAGAGTTGTATTGAGTATTATAAATTTTTATAGAGTTTAATATTTTTCAAACTTTCCAGTTTGCAACTGTAAATATCAAACTTTTGAGAAACAACGTTATATTCGACAACTTTATTTCAAGCAGCGTGAGTTCTACAGAGTTGTATTGAGTATTATAAATTTTTATAGAGTTTAATATTTTTCAAACTTTCCAGAAACAATTTTATCGTCAACATTATACAAAACACTTCAGAAACTAACTTTGAAACTCTTCAGAAACAATTTTCTCATCTAGCCCTTCAGCAACTATTTTCATTGCAATGATATTTCAATTTCCTTAGGAACAACAGCAAGCGATCTTTCTAAACAATGGTTCACTCGTCAGCAACTGTAAATAAATATCAAACTATTATGAACAAAGTCATATTCGATAACTATATTTCAAACTCATCAAAACAAAATTACAACTTCTTTTCCGAAACAATGGCACACTCTTCATTAATATCTTAAACTTTTCAGCAACTTTTTTTTAGTACAGGTAAGATTTTCTAAAAAATGGTAAATTACAGATTAATATCATTTTTAAAATAGATAAATCAGTTACAAACAAAAAAACAGGAAGTACGAAAAGACGATCAGCCATTGAAAAAGTTTCATGTTAAAAGAATTACATAAGAACGCTAGAAAATCTGATATCTAAAAATAAGATATAATTCTGGTAACAAAATATTAAAAAACATTATAATTTCAAGTAAAATTTTCTAAACCTTATAAAACTCTTCAAAACTCGATAGAACACTGTAAAACATTGTAAACGTCTATAAAACACTGTAAAATTGAGTTTTACAGCTTCACAGTGTTTTACCCTAACCCTTGAAAGTACTACCCTAACCCTTGAGGGTTCTACCCTAACCCTTAGGGGCTTTACAGGGTTCATAGAATTGTACATTTTATAGATTTTCATAGAGTTATACAGAGTTCTATAGGATTTATCGAGTTTGTTAGAGCGAGTTTGTTTGTCAACGACTGTAAATATCAAACTTTTGAGAAACAATGTCATATTCGACAACTATATTTCAAGCAGATTGAGTTCTACAGAGTTGTTTTGAGTATTATAAATTTTTATAGAATTTAATATTTTTCAAACTTTCCAGAAACAATTTTATCTTCAACATCATCCAAAACACTTCAGAAACTAACTTTGAAACTCTTCAGAAACAATTTTCTCATCAAGCCCTTCTGCCACTATTTTCATTGCAATGATCATTCAATTTCCTTAGGAACCACAGCAAGCGATCTTTCTAAACAATGGTTCACTCGTCAGCAACTGTAAATAAATATCAAACTATTAAGAACAATGTAATATTCGATAACTATTTTTAAAACTCATCAAAAAAAAATTATAATTTCTTTTCCGAAACAATGGCACATTCTTCAGCAACTATCTTTCAAACACTTCACTAACCTTATGAAACTCCATAAGACTCTATTAAAGCTTAAATTTAAAACTTATCAAACGCAGCTTAATACCGCAACCGAATATTTCTATATTAAATTTAACTATTAATTTATTATAATAAATTGAATTAATATTAAATTAAAAACTAAATTTAAACTAAACTTCAAACAAAATCATAAACGACTAAAACTAGAGCTTTTTCAGTCTGTATTTATAGCCTTCTTTCCATACATTCTCATCAGCGTATATGCCAAGTCATTAATTAAATAATGAAAAACTATGAATACATATTTTTAGACCTCTTTTTAACGCTGATTGGTTTGAAACGAAAAATCACGCCATAATGCTGTTAAGTTTGTAGTAAGTATACATTTTTTGACAATCCTTTAAAACGTGTTTACTAATTGTAGTTCGCTAAAAAAATCACGCCACGCTCTACAGTTCAACGCTTCAAATTTGTCAAATTCTTCAAATTCCTTAAATGCACACAGATGCTGAAAAGGCTAGACCCACTAAATTACAATTCTGAACGGCAACAGCAATTTGTGATCAGAGTAATGAAATCAAGCCACTATTCAGCAACTATTTTCATTGCATCGATATTTCAATTTTTCTCAGAGACAATAGCAAAAGATATTTCTAAACAATGATTCACTCGTCAGCAACTGTAAATAAATATCAAACTTTTAGAAACAATGTCATATTCGACAACTATAGTTCAAACTCATCAAAACAAAATTCCAACTTTCTTTCAGAAACAATAGCACATTCTTAAGCAATTCTTTCAAACACTTCACTATCCTTATGAAACTCCGTAAGACCCTATTAAACTGTAAAACTTTATAGAAACAAAACCTGGTTTTTACAGAATCTTATAGTGTCTTATAGAGTTTTACAGAGTTTTCACATTCTTCAGAAACCATTTTCTTTTCTAAAATGTCTCTAAGTCTTCAGCAACTACTTTTAAAACTCTTTAGAAACATTTGCAAACTCTTCGACGAATAATATTTCAAATTACTCAAAGACAAGGCATACACTTTTCTACAATTATCTTTCAAACTCTTCAGAAACAATGGCAAACGCTTCGACGCAACGATATTTTAAATTCCCCAGTGTTTACTGTAAAACTCTGAAAAACTCACTCTGTAAAATAACTCTATAAACCTGTATTAAACTCTACATAACTCTAAAAGATTTTGTGAAAACACAAGCACCAAAAAATGTTATCCCTAACTTTGAACCAAAGCTCATGCCAATTAACATTAACACAAAGTCATCTTGGATTATAAACAAACTTATGAACAAAACAAAAATAAAATAAGAAATTTACTCAATGAGATCTTTGCATCGAATCTTCAACAACATTTTAATACATCTTGATAAGCTTGGCAATCTGTGAAATTAGAATGATTTGTTTGAAAAAATAAAATTCTATCATGATAAATGTTACAAGATATAAGTGGTGCCCATACTATTGTATTATAATATCAATCTTCAAAATGATTTAATTTTTTTAAATTTACAATTATTTAAAACATTATTTTTATAAAATAAAATATTACTCTTTGAAATTTTGATAAAAGTTTGAAAAAAAAGAAATTAGTTTGAATAATGTACGATAAGTTTGATGAACGAGCAGAGAGCAAATACATTAACATAATGCATAAGGTCCCTGATTATTCAGCTAATGCTATGAACGAAAAAAATTTGAAGCATTTTACAAGAATTTATATATTTCCATTCAAATTTTAACCATTTCGATCAATATCTCAATACACAGTTTTTTTTTAATATTTTAAACTGACGTTCTAGGAAAAAAAGACTTGCATATTTGGATTCTATTCATAAAATTACACATATCTCTACTATATCTAATGTACCAAATGTGTGTTGACTATTACAATTACGAGTGATCCATCATAGTGAAATGAGACACCTCTCAATGTATATATTATATACCCATGTAAACTTACCAAGCACTCAAAAATAGTATCTCTAACTATGACCCAAAGCAGGGGCGTCATTTCAGATTTTGGTTGGGGGGGCGAACTTATGTGGTCTATGACTTAGCATGTAACATATATATATATATATATACATATATATATATATATATATATTTAATAAATATATTATGGTTATGGTTATATTATATAGTCCTGGTTATGACATTAAACTGACCCTCACTGCCTTGTGAGTGATGTTGGATCATCAAAGGCTAGGCCCACTGCTTATAACTGTGGTTGCGTAAGGAAGGGCGTCCTGCGTAAAAATTAGCCAAATAAATTACTTATGATGACAGAAGTGACAATGGCCTCATCGAGGGGTATTTCGGTTTCATCATAGGTAGCCAAACGGCAACCCCCGATCTCGGGGAAAATGTCGTCTAAACGTGTGTTGTTGTTGTTGTTGTATATATATTTAATAAACATCACGGCGTTTCTTACAGTACTCAATCTATATGATAGTTTCTCGATTCTTCGAATAATTCTCCAATCTACCAAGCTTAACTTGTTAATGCTATTAACAAAATTCCTATTTACAGAAGATGTCATTATCTACATGTATGCATATAGTACTATTTCGACTACCTAGTCTTGTCAGTGCAACATTATAATAAATTTTACATTTTTAAAGTTTTTAAAATTTCAAAATTTTTAAAGTTTTAAAATTACTAAATTATATATCCTATATATATCCTTTTTACAAAGAATTTAAAATTAACACTTTTATAATTTTAATATTTTATAATTTTTCTTTGGGGGGGGGGCAATTTCCCCCTCTGCCTCCCCCCAAATGACGCCTCTGACCCAAAGCTCATGCCAGTTAACATTAAAATGAATGTCATCAGCGGTGTGAACCTTGAATCTTGTAACAAATTTATCAACAAAACAAAAATAAAAAAAACCTACTAAGTGAAATCTTTACATCAAATCTTCAACAACATTTTGCTACACCTTGATAATTTTGGCAATCTGTTAAAAAAATAAAATTCCATTAGGATTAAACGTTATAAGATGTGTGTCCATATAACCATTAAAATGACAATCTTCTAATTGATTTAATTATTTTTTAATTTACATTGATTTAAAACAATGTGAATATAAAAAAGATGTTATACTCTTGGAAATTTTTATATAAGTTTGAAAAAAAAATTAGTTTGACTATTCAAGTTTAATGTAATACAAGCTGAAAGCAAATACGTTAATACAGTGCATAAAGATTTTTGTAATGTCTCATCTTATTTTGTATCTAGTAGATTTTTGAATGAACAAATGTCTGGGTCAGAAGATATAAAATCAAATATAGAAAACACGCCAAGGTTGCCACTCCTCTTCGGGCTACGAAAGTTAGTTTTATCAAAAAAATTTAAGAAAGATGAAATTATAAAAAATAGGATTTCTAGAAATATTGAAAGTTAAAAAATTATATTGTTTGATTATCAATTAACTAAAAACATGAAAACAGAAGGCTGGAAAGACATGGGGAATGTAATTAAATGAGACAATTAAGAGACTGATTGATTTTATTTATTCAAAATCCACAAATTGCAAATTACAAAAAAAAGAAAATGTTAATGTAGATCTGCGAAAACCAGATAAGACATAAAAGTCTTGTAAAGGCTAACTTGAAAAACAAAAAATCAATATTTGTTTTAACGTCTGACTTTAACCAAGTACCAATTAGAACAAATTTTTAGTTTTATCTTTTATGGCTTACAACAAAAATAGAAAAAGCTTTATCTAATTAAAATCATCAATACTGCATTTTTTCACTAATTTATATTTTACAACCTAATTTTAATTCAATTTGTTAAGTGCAAATATTTTGAGAGCATTCCAGCTAATCTGACAAAAAGAAAATGCTCTCAATAGGTACTAGAATCTCAAGTATCAATATTTTTGGGACAATTCTAGCAAAGCAAGGTAAAAATATTATTTAATTTTTGTCAGTGATACAATACTGCAATGCTTTTCATCCACTTGTGATGAATAAGCTCGAAGAGAGCTATCAACGATCTCATTTTTATTTAATCTTGTTAATCGTAATTATATATTTTTTATAACCATAACAGATGGTATCTACGTTTGTAAATGAATCAGTAACAGCAAAGTAAACATGAAGTCATAAACTTAAAAAAATTATAATTTAGCAATTAATCATAAAATTTAGAAAAATTTAAATTGGTTAAAAAAGTTAAACAAAATTAATATTAAAATTAATTATTAAACTAACTTAACTTTCATGTATATGCATAGATTAATCAAATGGACAGTCAAGAAATGACGATCAAGTTTCTGTTTTTAAAACGTTCGGCAAACTTTTAAATTTGGTTTCTTAAACTCTATCACTTTCTTTTACGCATTTTTGCGTCTTTACATTCGATAGAATAATTTTAGTAAGCATCAGCTGCCATTTTGACGAACGAACATTCTAGAATGAGACCATAAAACAGTGATGCGCTCGTCAGTCTCATTTTTTCAATTTATACGCTAGACGTTTAGATTGTAGTTGAGATGGCTTGTTAAGAATGTCGCTGGGTTGCTCCGGTACGTTTTGTTAAGTTTTAATTTATAGCTTGACACGAATTGTTTAACGTTGAACAGAGGCCTCACCTTACGCATCTATACTTGCATATTTCAAATAAATTGCATGGTAAAAAACAACCTTTAAGTCATGTAGTTTTCATGTCAAAATTATAAATCTATTTCGTTATAACAATTGTCATCGTCGCCATTTGAACACGGACAAAAACAAACATGAAGACACAAAGTAAATGCTACGTAAACGTTCGGAATGGTTTCTGAAGATAGCTAACATTTTCGTTAACGACGTACAATTAAATCGTGAAACATTGTTGACCATGTTAAAAATTATAGTGCAAATTTTAAACTTGAGCAATCTCAATCAGATACAATCCTTCCGCTGAAATTTTTAAATTAAATTAATAGGTTTTTCAATGGTTAAACGGGTGCACCACCGGAGACATAAACATTCTTTAGAATTTGTTAAGTTAGAAGTTCTTGGATTGAATGATATACAAGTGAAATGAATGATATAACGATTGTGAATGAGGAAATGATTGAATTGTTGGATTGACAAGTGTTTTCACATCTCAATGACATAAAAATTAAGTAATGCAATTTGAAGTTTGTTAGAAACGCTAAATATATAGACCCTATATTATAGAGCGTACAAAAAACGGTTCGAGATACAAATAAGTTTGGAGTCTGTTAAATTTACGATCGTAACAAAAATTGATTAGATTGAAACGAGAATTGACTTGGTTGAAATGATTGATTTAATTGGAATTTGAAGGTGTAAGCAATTAAGTTAGGACAACAGTATATATACCCACGATCATCATAAGAAAGATTGAAAAATTAAATAGAAAATTAAGCAACGCTATAAATGCTAAACTACTGTATATATTATTACTATTCACTGCATTTATATAAATATATATATAGAGAGAGAGAATATTTATTTAATTATAATAATATTTAATTATACACAAAAGAGTAACCTTCAAAATCGCTGTACTTGTGTTTAAATCACTGAATGGGATGTCACCAAAAAAAATGTCTGCGTCGTCTCACTACGGTCAGATGATATGAACTTGTTGACAATATCGGCTTCACACTTGCAGATTGGTGCACGGAGTATCTCTGTTGCAGGTCCGACTGTGCGGAACAGCTTGCCACAGCCATTGCGATCGTCCGGACTGTCTCTTAGAACATTTAAAAAAAAAACAGAAAACATATGTATTCACCGTTAAACTTTGATAATTTTACTTAAGTTTTTTTCTTATTAATAGTATTGTAGACTTCTGTTTACGATAGCGCCTTTGAAAACATTTAATTGGTGCTACATAAGTTTCCCATTTATATATATATATATATATATATATATAGAGAGAGAGAGAGAGAGAGAATGAATACACATACACAAGTAATCATCAATTAAAATATTGAGCAGCTGATAAAACTATTCTATAGATAGATAAGAGGAAAGCAGGATTTAAAAATTAGTTTTTCAGGATAGATATAACGATAGATTTCTTATAAAAGTAGCAAATTTAGAGAAAGAAAGAGATAAATTAAAAAGTTTGAGAACATTAGGATAAAATATTGAAGAAAATCCGTTAAGTTAATTAGAAGAAAGTAGACCTAGGGAATAAGTTGTTGATGACACAAAAATAATAATCATAGTAGCTTCAAATAATGTAATATACAGAGGAAAAAATTCAGAAACAAGTTTAGAGAAATAAAATGAAAGTGATAGTCTTCTACATATTTTACACTGTCTAAATGCAGAAAAAGATGAAGTTTTTTATGAAAAAGTTCAAATAGAACAGAACACGTATTTTAAGATGATGATGTTATTTAGTATTTTCAGTAAGAGATCGAAGATCAACATCTTTTAGATAGAAAGAGACGAGTCAGTTGGTGGAGAAAATACAGAAGCAAATATAAATATATACATAAATATATATATACACCTAACGTTCTACCTCGGAGAACTGGGTCTCTGGACGCTAAACGAAGATTGATTTTTAACTTAGGTGACAAAAATCCGGCTCAAAACCCAAATTTGGTCCAAAAAGAAATGCCAAAATTAAACATAGAATTAAAAAATTTATTTTAGTAATCAAAAGAGTAACGAAAAAATTTAAAAAGAAAGTGATGAAAAAATAAACAGAATTAGCAGAAATATTAATAGGCTTAGATAAAGCTATGATAAAAGTCGAGTTTTACCAGAGATTTGAGTTGGAACAGTATTGAGCTAAGCCACCCTAACCTTACCAAACCCACTTAGCACGATGACTAGAAGGAATTTTCCTCTAAAACTTACAATCTCGTATCATTTGGGTGAATATTTTTCACGATTAGTTGAACTTTACTGTCGTCTTCAATCAAGCGATATTTTACGACAGGTCTTTATTCAAAACTGTCTTTAAGCCTGGTTCAGGATAAAAAATTTGGTTATGCAAATTAATTTACTTTTCGAGATTACAAATGAAGATAATTTTCAAAACGTTATTCTTAATTTTATGGTGGAAATGATAATTAAAGATTTGAAAAATCAAAAAATTCCAATTTTAATAATATTTTAAAATATTAAAACATTGGTATCATTTCGAAAAAGTTAATAAAAACTAAGTTGTTAGTATAAAATATAAGTATTTTTATAAATATAAGTATTTTTATAAAAGTATAAAAAAAATTTTATACTTTGTTTCCTACAAAATTCAAATTCTGATACGTGCAATATGCAACACAAAAATAATATGAAAATAATATCAAGTCTCATCTTTTTCAACATCTCACTGAGCAAGCCACCCCCGTCGATCGTCACTAGACAATTTATGTAAAACTCGCCAATCTTCCCTTATTGCATCAAGCACCTGTCTTAATCTGTTAAAAACTGCCCAAGTTTGTATAAGCCATTAACAATACATCTGCGAAACTCAAAATTGTGCTGCACTTTTAAGCTTGGATTTATCTACCAAAAAACATTGCTTAGTTGATTAGTGTATGATTTTGGCATAAGGGGCCGTGCCCTCACCTGGTTCGGATCATACCTATCTGATTGTTGTCAGTACATTTAACAAGGTTCCCACTCTCTGTGACTTGCTGGCCTCTTTCATTTCACAACAGATGTCACACTCCCAACTTAAATATTATCTCTAGAATTGACATTTTTAGTCATCCCAACGCTGATGGTACTTGCCTCTATACAGTCATTTCCAAGTCAAACATCACTTCTCAGCTCGACAACTTAAGCGCATGTACACAAGTGATTGAAGACTAGAATCTTTGTAACTATCTTCAAATGAACCCAAAAATTATAAAATATTTTATTTAATTTCAGGGGTGTTGAACGTCAAAATTTAAACTGCTGCTTGGTAAATTGTTTCCCGAGGAAAATAAGAAAAATTAATAAAAACTCATTAACAAATTTTCTCAGTCTGTCAAATGTACTATATTTTTATAAATACAAATTAAAATCCTTATTTGAAAAAATGCCTTTTTTCAAATTTAATTTATGTGAAAAAAAATCGTAGATTGAATGACCAAATAAGAAGTTCAAAACCCTTTCTAAATAACAGCGTTCAACAACTTGGCAAATCATAAAATTAGTTGTGCATATCCTGGAAGTTTAATACTCAAAAGATTATTAACCTGAAGATTAAAAAAACACCAGACGAAGATGTAGATAAAAAATCTAATGCCATGAAAAATTTTTTTCTTGGATTCATTCTAAAAGAACAATTAATTTGTGAAAAATTAGAGAAAGCAAATTTCAAAGAATTTAAAGCTACAATGAGTGAAATTTAAATTAAATTATAGGTGTAACGTTAATGAACCTAGCCTACTATCTAAATTCATATAAATATACATCTCAGTGATTGATGATTAAATAAAAAATTATTGTCAGCATATCAAGACCAACCAAAGCTGTAAAAATTAAAATATAGCTAATGTAAAACTAATAAATTGAATAACCCTGATTGAACTGGCATTTCGAAAAAATTAATAATTGAGATTTATTGGTTTACTAACTTAAAATGTAGGATATAAATAGTAATAAGAAATCAACATTTTTAGTTACTAATTGGAGTAAATAATTTTTCACCAGCCATTTGAAGAATTGAAAAAATACTGAACATGTAAGAGTTCCTAACTAGAATTAGTTTAAAGCATTGGATAATTGCAAGTTATTTCAAAAAAGCTGAAAAACTAAAATGAATGCTAAACTGGGGAATCAAACCAGGAATGCTGATCAAATGTCCGAATTATAAGAGAAGAAATTATACTAGCGTGTAAACAACTGACTGCAGCTATAAAATAGTAGAAAAGTATTGCAGACTGCTAACCACGAAAGTGCTAAAGAATAAATAGCAGAAATTCTCAATTAATGTATAATTATTGAATTGAATAAATAAAAAATTTCATTTAGCATTTCTGGAACAATTTTCTTTCCTTCACATGTGTTATATATTACCTGAAACTGAAATAATTATTATAACATTATCAATAAAATAATTGTACTTATAATTGTGAAATCTAAATCAAGTGAAGCAAATTTTTATTGTCATTTTCTACCTATCACTGACGTTCCTTGCTTGAACTCAATCCTCCAGAATTTTTGGAAAAATTTTTTATACAGAGATTAAAATATTCATCATTAGCCTTTCTTTGTTTTTCTAGTTTCTAATTTTTATTTAAAATTATTTCTGACTAATCAACCTGCATTTCTTTTCGTTATGCAAAGCAGGGAAACATTCTGGATTGAGAAAATTAAAAATGATGCTAGTCCACTCGCTCATAAATCTAACAACAAAGGTCAACTCTTTTTCTAAGAATAACATTTTTTGTGGCTTTACATTTTTCAAGTCATTAAAGTCTGTGTGTTCTTATATTAAATTTAAATCTCATTTGAGCAAGTAGTGTAAACTTTCGTGCAGAACGAACTGGAAATTTTGTTGCAAATCCAACACGAGATTTAGATCAGGTGATTGTCACCAAAAGTATTCTGCCAATTGACGAATCATTTTTTTCATCATGCATTACTTAAATAAACATTTTCCTTTTGTTATAAAAAATGATCTTTAATAAAACTAATACACTGTCGCTAAATAAGATTTCATTTTTAAACAATCCTTTGCTGTGCTGCAATTCTTTCAGCTTCTGGGCAAACCAATGGATAGTAAAACAATAAATATTTCACTCTAACACTTTTTGTTATTAGCATTTACATTTACATTACTTTATTTTTCAGCAATAAATTTTTTTCTGAATAATAAAAGTAAATTGCATAAGAAAAAAGTATATAAGCTAAATCAGGACATTGGTTTTAAATATAAATGATTCAGTCCCCGTAATAAGTATACATATTAACAATTCTAAAGAAGAACATTCACACTGGCTTAAACTTTTATTATAAATGATCAATTTAGTTGAAGTTTCCACATTTGAACAAGCTTGAAATTGAAATATATTATGCATTTAAAAATGTTTTAATAGTTTAATGAGTAAAAAAACCTGTTGCATTAGTATATTTGATTCTGAAAATATCATCATGGTTATTAAGTAAAAATAAAAAAATCCATATAAAGACATTTTCAAAACAATGTAATGCAATTGTATATCTTTAAAAAATTGTGAGACGTTCAATTTTTATGTAAAAATTCCACCTCCTCACACATTTAGCTAACATTTTTGAGGGTGAAGCAAATTTTAAACATGTAAGTAAATGTTATCTACAATACAAAAAACAATAATTCTATCAAATTTGCAGCTAATAAAATGCTAAATTGGTAGTTCAATTTTTCAACCTCAACTTAAAAAAATTCCACCTTCCCCTCTCAAAAAACAACCCAGTTTTGAAAGCTAAGCTTCTCGTTTTCACTTTTTCTTATTTCCTGTTAAAAGACATTCTTATCTTATTCTAAATCTGCGTTTGCTATTTCTGATCCTTTTTTCTGGAACTCTCTACCTTCTGTTCTAATTACTTCTTCATCACTTCCATATTTAAAAGCAGATCTCAAGACCCATCTGATTGACTGTTTGTGAAATTCATCGAGGAGCACTGTTGAACATTGTGGAATGGCACTTTAGAAACTAATTGACTAATTGATTGATTGATTTATCCAAGTATTATTAGTTTCTAATGGAAGTCATTTCCTTGTACTTTGCCATACCCAAAAATCTCAGACAAATTCCAGCTCTAAAACCTACAAAAAATTTGTTTCCCTAACAAGCTGACCCTTTTTAAGGTTGAAGTGTTATAAATTAAAACCATACCCTTATAAAAAAAAAACCTGTGTATACATACATGGTCAAAACTGTACATTAGCGCCTCAGTGCAAACGAAATTGGAGATAATAAGTGGAAGTGAGAGTAGGTTAAAGGGTAAATATGTCTAAAAGTGAATTGATGTTAAGACTATTAATTATTAGAGTTATAAAATTATTTATGATTTAAAGTGAAGAACTGAAAATAATTTGTAAATATAGTAAAATAAAACATCTTTTTAACAGTCACCAATTATTTAATAACTTTGTAGCGTTAAAATCGTAATTTTTGTATGCTTTTAAAGAGAAAGTTTTTACATTGTAGGCATTAAAGTGAACTCACATGTTTGCATGGTTATGTGCAGTTGACATTAAAATAAACTTCCATGCATTTATTTGCATGAATTTTAACATATGAAACTTAACATGTAGCAATTAAAATAAACTTCCATGCCTTTATTTGCACGTATTTTAACATGTATATTAGTACTGTTAATTATTATTAGACTTATAAAAATATTGATGATTTGAAATGAAATACTGAAAATAAGTTTTAAAAATATATAATTAAAACATATTTTTAACTGTCACAATTATTTAATAACTTTGTAGGTTTAAAACCGCAATTTCGGTATGCTTTTTTAGGGAGAAGTTTATATACATTGTAGGCATTAAAGTAAATGCATATTGTTGCATGCTTTCATACGGTAGGCATTAAAATAAACTTCCATGCAGTTATTTGAAAGTATTTTAGCATGTAAATTAACTAGTAGGTATTGAAATAAAGTTCCATGCATTTTTTGCAAGCATTTAAAAACACAATTCACCAAGTAGGCATTAATGTATACTTCCATGCATCGTGACACGTGGGCACTAAAATTAACTGACAATATTTGAATAAAAGCGTTTAGGTATCAATCAATCAATCAATCAATTAGCTTATAAAGCGCTATTTCCGCGATGTTCAACAGCGCTCCTCAATGAATTTTGAAAACAGATGGGTCTTGAGATCCGCTCTGAACTTCGCAAGTGATGGAGAAATAGTTAGAGAAGTAGGTAGAGAGTTCCAGAGAAAAGGACCAGAAAAAGCAAAAGCAGATTTGGCAAAAGAGTGTTTAACACGAGTTAAGAAAAAGCGAGAAGAAGAAAACGATCGTAAACCGGGGCGTTTAGGTTCAATTAATATATCTGATAAGTACTTAGGAAATAATTTAGATTGAGACTTATACATGAACGTGCAAATTTTAAAAATTATTCTATATTTTATAGGTAGCCAGTGCAAGAGAACAAGATATGGAGATATATGAGAAAAGAAAGGGGCATGAACAACTAGACGAGCAGCAGAGTTAAAAGCTTTACTTAAAGGATAGAGTATAGAGTCAGGAAGACCATAGTAGAGCGAGTTACAATAATCAATCCTAGATAAGACTAACGAAGTAACAAGAAGGAGAAGAGTAGTATCATCAAGAAAAGGCAAAAGTTTTTTTATTCTACGTAGATGAAAGTAAGAGCTTCTAGCAACACTATTAATCTGAGAAGAGAGAGACATAGTAGAATCAAAGATAAAACATAGACTACGAAACTTATGAGAGACATCAAGAGTTTTAGAATCAGGTAAGATAATAGGAGGAATAGTAATTGAGTGTTTAGATTTATTAAAACAAATTAATTCAAACTTAGAAGGATTAAGTTTAAGACACATAGAATCAGACCAAGCGATAATCGAAGAAAGACATAGAGATAAATTATGAAGAACACTATTGAGATTAGATGGAGGAAAAGAAGTATAAATATAAGAATCATCAGCATATAGTTGACTAGAGAAAGAAAAGTTATTAATAATACGAGGTAGTTCAGAAGTATAGAGTATAAATAGAAGAGGGCCAAGGATAGAACCCTGAGGTACCCCGAAAGTAAGAGTAGAGGAGTTAGAAGTAGAATTATTGAGAACAACAGAAGAAAAACGATTACAGAGATAAGAAGAAAACCAAGATAGACAAGAATCAGTAATATCAAAAGAAAGATGCAGCAGTCTCAAGAGAATAGTATGGTCAACAGTATCAAAAGCTGAAGAAAAGTCAAGAGCAAGAAGAAGAGTAAGATTACTATTGTCACTAGAGAGAAGGATATCATTGTGTATTTTAAGTAAAGAAGTTTCAGTACTGTGAGCAGGTCGAAACCAGATTGAG
>NW_008704216.1:1586019-1586862 GCF_000326865.2 Helobdella robusta | reverse complement strand
TCTAAGAAAAGTAGAGTGTTTAGAGAATAGTAGATATTTATAATTAATCAATTCAGATTCATAGATAGAATAAAGAGAGTTAGATGGATTTAACCTATAGGCTTTCTCCAGTCTTCTAAGACTTTTCTTGGCTACTACACAAGCATAATCAAACCAAGGAGCCTTACGAGAATAGAGCCTATAAGTAAAAGATTTAAGAGGAATAAGCTTATCAAGAATAGAAGTAATGTAGATATTAAAAGCACAGACAAAATCATCAACATCAGAAAATAAGGTAGTATCAAAAATAGGTTCAGTAAGAGATTGAAGAAAAATATCTTTATTAAGAGAAGACCAGCATCTTTTAGAAATAGACATAGATGAATTTGAAGGAAGAAAATCTAATGAAAAAACAGATTCAATAAGAAGGTGATCAGAGTAAGGAACAGAGCCAGCAGAGATATTAATAGGCTTAGAAAAAGATGAAGCTATAATAAAATCAATAGTGTTACCAGAAGTATGAGTAGGAAAAGAACAATATTGAGTTAAGTTAAAAAGAGACAAAATATCATTAAACCTACAAGTGTAAGAACATGATAAATTATTGAAGTGCAAGTTAAAATCACCAGAGATGTAGAAAGGAATAGAAAAAGAGTAGAGAGATTCAGCGAGTGAGTAGAATTCATCTAAAAATAAAGTGAGAGAAGAAGGAGGAGGGCGATAGATTACAGCAATATAGAAAGATAGAGAAGAAGACTTAAGAGATACAGCAAAACATTCAAAAGAAGAAAAGTGAAAGGAAGTATTAATGGAAGCAGTAAATAGAGATTTATAAAACAGACAGATACCTCCATAAGAAGAATG
>NW_008704216.1:1482605-1583447 GCF_000326865.2 Helobdella robusta | reverse complement strand
TATTTGTACAATTACGAAGAAAAAAGTAAGGAAAAGAGAAAACATCAAGTAAACAAAAACAACGAATATATGTATGTATGTATGTATGTTTGTGTGTGTGTGTGTGTGTGTGTGTGTGTGTGTATGTATGACCGCGCAATAATAATAACAATAAAATAAACGAAGAAATCTAGAAATAATAAGTAACGAATAAAATAAACGAATAAATCTAGAAATAATAAGTAACGAGTAAAACAAACGAATAAATCTAGAAATAATATGTAACGAATAAAATAAACGAATAAATCTAGAAATAATAAGTAACGAACACGTCTAGAAATAATAAATAAGTTAACTAAAATGAAGAAATAAAAAAAGGGACCAGGCGCTAAGGGAATGCCCTAAAGTGCCCGGTCGGATTTCAACGCATTTTCGGCTCCTATTTATACCAGTTCCATTCATATATTCTTATCATTTCAATCATTGACATCATTAAAAAACTTTATTTAATGTATATGAAACATTATTATAAGTGTTTAACCACAATATGTTAACTATACTAGAATGAATTCTATACTGGTAGGAAATTAAGGAACGCCACCCTAACTTCCTGATTGGCTCATTTGGTTTGAAAACCGGATAACGTACACACGGAATTAATAATATTTTTATTTAATTATTAAATAGATTTATTATTTAAAAAATTATTTTAGATATTTGTATGCCTGTGTATTTACAATTGTACATATTTGTCGTTATGAATTCCAAATTTACTTGCCACCGCTCCTTACTTGAACAATTTTAAAATATATATATGTACCTGTAAAAAACACGTACATATGCGTATTTATTTTTTTTTGTACATCTGTTTGTATGTATGTTTGGTTTTTTGGCTGGCTGGTTGGTAGGTTGGTTGAAAGGTTGATACTTTGGCTGTTTGGTTGATAGATCGGTTGTTTCATTGGTTGGTTGGTTGTTCGGTTGTTTCGTTGGTAGTTTGGTTGACTGTTTGGTTGGTATGCTCTGTGTGTGTGCGTGTGTGTGCGTGCGTGTGTGTGTGTGTGCGTGTGTGTGTGTGTGTGTGTGTGTGTGTGTGTGAGCGTGTCCAAGCTGGTGTACTTGAAACCGCTCCTTTCTTACTCTACCATGTCTATTTCAATGTCTATCACGCAGTTAAAATTGTTCTCACACTCTGCTCGCGATCGAACCCTCTACGAGAAGGTCTACAAAAAACGGTCGGCACTAATATTGGCCGTACCGCTCGAAATCTTGATGTTTTCGATATATAGTATCATGATTTGACTAAATTGTTATCATTACCTGTGTATCACCGAACACACATTATAGCACGATTTTTTAATGTGACGCTGATATAGTAACGAAATTAATAATAGCAATAGTAAAAAGGTCAGTAGCCATGCAGTAATAATACTTATTCAACGAGTTCGTATAATTACACCTACTTACATTACTTATACTTGCACGCACACGCACGCGCACATACACACATACATAAGCTACATAAGCACGTACATGATGATCGTACGATCAACTAACATATGGAAGGAAGTTTTTTAAATTTTATTAAATCACTTTGTTTTTAAGATTTATTGAAAGATAAGTATTATTGAAACGGGATTGGTAATTCGGAACGAAACCGTTTGGGGAAATGACGTCATTTTAAAAGTAGTTTCACAGTACGTTAGTGAATTAGCCGGAATAAACATTGTATTCGATTCCTATAAATAGATAAATATGTGTAGTTATTAAATATATATATATTTATACATTTAAATTTTACAATTAAATTGAAGTAAGGTGTATTAAGTCAAATTATTTTGAATTCTCTCGGAATAATTTGATTTGATCCGCGCGCGTACATACATATGTACTTACACATGTAACATTGATTTCTGTTGGTTTTATAAGGAAGTTATATAATAAATATATATAAAGAATTTAGAATTCATGTAGATTATATGTAGATTACTAAGATTATATGTTTACATAAAAAGAAATCAGCAGTTCCAACCAGTCAATCAATCAGATTGTTTCGAAGTTTGAGTAGCTTTGTTGTCAAGAATGTATATTAGTGTATTACATAAAATCAAAAATCAATAACATTAAATCAATAAACTTTTTACAGATGTGAATGATTGAATTGATTGTAAGTATAATATAAAAAAAGAAATTAAGTAAAAGAAATACATATTTTCATTTTTCAATTGTTGTGTGAAAAAGGAGTGATCTCGATTAAATTTGAATTCAAATAGATTACGTGTACTGTACACATACTCGAACTTTCCCATCAGAAAGTCAGTAGGCGGTCGTTGAATTCATTTTAGTAAAGTTAATATATTGTTATTAAACAAATATAATAATGTTTCCAATACATTAAATAACATTTTTTATTGATATCAATGATTGAAATGATAAGAATATATGAATGGGACTGGTATAAATAGGAGCCGAAAATGCGTTGAAATCCGACCGGGCACTTTAGGGCATTCCCTTAGCGCCTGGTCCCTTTTTTTATTTCTTCATTTTAGTTAACTTATTTATTATTTCTAGACGTGTTCGTTACTTATTATTACTAGATTTATTCGTTTATTTTATTCGTCGCTTGTTATTTAAAGATTTATTCGTTTATTTTATTCGTTTATTTTATTCGTTAAATATTATTTTTAGGTTTATTCGTTTATTTTATTCGTTACTTATTATTTCTAGATTTGTTCGTTTATTTTATTGTTATTATTATTGCGCGGTCATACATACACACATACATACATATATTCGCTGTTTTGTTTGCTTGATGTTTTATCCTCTTTTTCTTACTATTCTCTTCGTAATTGTACAGATGGGTAGGATTAATTCGTAAGTTGAGCTAATTGAACATAGGTAGGTGAGTTAATTTAGTGAACATAGGTAAGTTAGGGACTCTATTCTTTCTTTCTTACTCTCTAGTTTATTTGTATTGTATTGTTTTTTGTTCAACACAACACCAACAACAAAAATCAAACACAACAATCAACACAATATTATTTTCGTTATATTTTAGTTAAGTTGTTTATTATTACTAGACCATTCGTTACTTACTATTACTAAATTTCTTCGTTACTTATCATTTCTAGATTTGTTAGTTTATTTTATTGTTATTATTGCGCGGTCATACATACATACACACACATACATACATATACTCGCTGTTTTGTTTGCTTGATGTTTTATCCTCTTTTTATCACTATTTTCTTTGTAATTGTACAGATAGGTAGGATTAATTCGTAAGTTGAGCTAATTGAACATAGGTAGGTGAGTTAATTTAGTGAACATAGGTAAGTTAGGGACTCTATTCTTTCTTTCTTACGCTCTAGTTTATTTGTATTGTATTATTTTTTGTTCAACACAACACCAACAACAACAATCAAACACAACAATCAACACAGTATTATTTTCGTTATATTTTAGTTAAGTTGTTTATTATTACTAGACCATTCGTTACTTATTATTACTAAATTTATTCGTTACTTATCATTTCTAGATTTGTTAGTTTATTTTATTGTTATTATTGCGCGGTCTACATACATACATACACACACATACATACACACATACATACATATACTCGCTGTTTTGTTTGCTTGATGTTTTATCCTCTTTTTATCACTATTTTCTTCGTAATTGTATAGATAGGTAGGATTAATTCGTAAGTTGAGCTAGTTGAACATAGGTAGGTGAGTTAATTTAGTGAACATAGGTAAGTTAGGGACTCTTCTTTCTTTCTTATGTTCTAGTTTATTTGTATTGTATTGTTTTTTATTCAACACAACACCAACAACAGCAATCCGACAACAATCAACACCATTTTATTTTCGTTATCTTTTAGTTAAGTTTAGTTAAGTTGTTTATTATTACTAGACCATTCGTTACTTATTATTTCTAGACTGTTGTTTTATTATTAACCCCCTCATGAACGGCTGCCTTGACGTGGCGAGGGGGCTTCTCACTAAATGCCGTTCAAGTTTGTGCTTTTCCTTCTTCACTTGTTTGTTTTCATAAAAATGCGATTCTCTATCATTTTCTAACTAAAACTAATTATCTAATCTTAATTCGAGGTCCAATGCATGGTATGTGAAAAAGTAGAATGTTCGATTTTGATTTATTACAAAGAGTTAGATTTTTGAGTCTGCGTTCAAAATCAAAATAATAATATTTAGGAAAAGTTTTGCTTGAATCGAAAAAAATGCCAGCGGTGAATGTTTACGCGTATGTAGTGCTGGAAGGCGACAATCTTGTATGAATTTTAACGAATTTTTGGCACAAAAAAATTTAAAGTTTGTCATTTCAATTTTCCTAACTAGAATTATCTGGAATTTCTGGAAGAAAAAAAACAGTGAGCAAAAAACAAAAAACAAACAATAGCAAATGCAGATTTAGCAAAAGAGTGCTTAACACGAGTTAAGAAAATGTGAGAACGAGAAGAGCTGATAGAGCGTAGAATCAGGAAGACCATAGTAGAGCGAGTTACAATAATCAATCCTAGATAAGACTAACGAAGTAACAAGGAGAAGATTGGGATCGTCAAGAAAAGACAAAAGTGTTTTTATTCTATGTGGATGAAAGTAAGAACTTCTAACAACACTATTACTCTGAGAAAAAAGAGACAGAATCAAAGATAAAGCCTAGACTCTATTGTATTAATATGCCATAATTTTTATTTATTCTAATTTTTTATCATGTTATACTATATTCAAATAAGAAAAAAACTCAGGCCATCTTTCAAAATTGACCTTATTAATATTAATGTAGATGGTTGATCAGTGATTGGTTGATGGTTTATATAAATAAAGTGATTATCTGCACATTACTCCTCTCCAACATTTCTCGTCAGTCGTCGCTGGCTGCACTTTTAAATCTTCTTCGTTCATCACAGTAATCAACAATTTTTTTAATTATAAAATTTCGTTTTAAATTTAAAGCGTTTTAAAGCGTAAAATTTTAATTTGTCTCTAATTGGGGGACTTAATTCTGGTTAAAGTTAATTTTACGATTTACGTCATATTTACTTTTAATAAATAAAAATTATTTATATAAAAAAATTATATAAATAAAATAAATAAATAAATGAAATAATTTTTATTTTAGAATCTATTTTGAAAATTAATAATTAAAATATTTAGCTACATTTGAAAAAAATAAATCAATAAAAATTGTAAAATTAAAAAATATCTTAATATTCATTTTTATAATAATAATTATATCATAAAATTATATATTTTATAGTTAAATATTAAGATTTAAGTAATGAAATTATTAATTTTTATTACAGTTTCTTCTCTTTTCAAGTCTAAATTTTATATGAATAAAATGATAAATTATATGAAAAAAATGATAATTAATTCATTTCCAAAATTTTAATTATAAATTTTACAATATGATACATTTAAAAAATATATTTAGCTTCCTGGTGTGCTACTTTCTTGCTATACTATTTTTGCGTATTATAACTATTATTGATTTTGATTGATGATTTATTTTATTTAAACTTATTCATCCCACCATGAGGTTCAATATTTTAAAAAAGACTTATTTTTAAAAATACATGCAAAGTATTGAGATCATTGTTTTTTTTCTGTTCTTTTTAGTTTCTCAAATTGTTTATTTTATTTCTTTGCTTAGTTTTACATTTCTTTTTTTCAAATTTTATTATATTTGAATTTTTTAAATTGTAAAACATTCTCAGAGACAAGAATTTTAAAAGAAAGTGAAGCCACAGGCGATACTAAAAATTAAACTAGAAAATAGAATCTACCCAATTTTTTGAATGATAAATTTAAAAATGCCTCAGCAGCAACAGCAGATGGAACCCTCAACATCTTTTAAGAATGGAGAGCAGAATGAAAATGAAGAAAGTATTTCTAGAGAGAATTCTGTGGAAACATTTAATAATAACAATAATGAGCTAGAATTCCCAACAACAAAATATCGATGCCTCATAGATAGGATTAACGATCGAATTAAAAAAAATGCCACCTTTTGTTCTTTCGAATTTTTTCCTCCGAAAACTGTGAATGGTGCGGCTAATCTCATAAAAATGTCAGCAAGGAAATTTTTTTGTGCCTTTCATTAAATATCTATCTTGATCAACTATTTTGTTTACCAGCTTATTGCTTTTGATTATTTACAATATTGGTAATATTGCAATGGTTTGTACTGTCTGAGCGATATTCACCAAGCAGCACCACCACCATCGTCACCACATTACCATCATCACCATGACATCAGATGTGATCGTCTGGCTTCTACCATGAACCCACTTTTTTGTGACATAACATGGAAAACTGGTGGAGATAATTGCTCTGATGCGCCAACAAGCACAATGACAATAGGTGAGTTGGTGATGGGGATAATGGTGAAGATGATGTCTACAGGTTAATTGATAGTGATGATGATGTTCCCAGTTGTTTGATAGTTGTTGTTGATGATAATTAACATGACGTGATGATGTGTTAATAAAATTTTGAGATAAGGTTCCACAATGCTGAGTTACTGTGGAATTGACACAATGATGCACATGACTTGTGTTGGCCAGAGCAGGTCAGACATAATCAGAATTCTTAACAAGGCAAAAATCCTTGGATTAAAAAATATTCTGGCCCTCAGGGGAGGTTGAATTTTTTTCTCGCTTTTCAATCCATTTCTTTTTGTTCAATATTTCATTGTTGTCTCAGACTGCTTCATTGTAGTTGTAATTACATCAGATAAAAATTAGTAGCCCATTATTTGTTTTTGAGAAATTTGTTTGTATCATTTTTTAAGATCTTCCTCACAATTGCTCGTCGTGGCAGCCAGTTGATGATGGTTTTAATCATGCAATTGATCTTGTTCGATTCATCAGGAAAACTTATGGAGACTATTTTGTTATTTGTGTTGCTGGTTAGTTGCTTGATTGATTTTCAAATTGATTGGTGGGTGATCGTAAAGATTAGAACACATTGTCAACAATTTACATGCAGGCTACCCGACAGGCCACCCTGATGCTTCCTCCTACAAAGCCGACCTTGAAAATTTGAAGGCCAAGGTAGATGCGGGTGCCGATTTTATAATCACCCAGCTTTTCTTCAAGACATCAACTTTCATCAAGTTTGTTAATGACTGCAGATCAATTGGAATCACCTGTCCAATATTGCCGGGCATTATGCCAATACAGGTAGGGAACAATGATTAATGCTCAGACTTAGCCCTTTTAATATTTCTTTGAAAACAAATGTTTTCTTTAGTCTTTAAATTAGTGGTTTGTCTTGCTCATTGATTGATATTTCTATGTATGCAAGAATGATGTATTAATTCCTTCATATTGACTCACCCACGCAGGCCTACCAATCGCTGGAGAACATATCACGTCTGTCAAAACTTGAAGTCCCACAGGAGATATGGGACAAGTTGCATGCAGTTAAAGATAACGACGAAGCTGTTAGAAACTTTGGGATTGATTATGCCATCCAGATGTGCTCACAGCTACTCAACAGGTTGCATTCCAACCTTTATTTCTCTCTTGATTATTGTTAATTAATCTTTTCTAAATAGTTTGAAGAAGTTGCACATGTTACATCAGCTACAAACTAACTCTGTTCAAGTCTATCTTTGATCCTACATGCTTATTAATGTATATTTATCAATGTGCCTATCTGTCCATCTATTGTATACCTTCATTTATTTGTAAATATAGTGGAGTTGTCAATGGATTGCACTTTTACACACTGAACCGAGAATATGCAACGTTAGCCATTTTAAAATCTCTTGGATTGTGTGCAGTTCGGCCTCAACGACCTCTACCTTGGAAAACTTCAGCCAATCACGTGAGGTGCATGGAAACCGTGCGACCTATATTTTGGAGTTCAAGGCCTGAAAGTTATATTTATAGAACTTCGGGTTGGGAAGAATTTCCCAATGGAAGGTACACTTATTTTATTTACATTTTTAAAAATTATTATCGACATGCATTTACTGCATTGCTGTTAACATGAAACAGGTGGGGGAATTCAGCTTCAGCATCATTCAGAGACGTGAATGAACATTATTTGTACCACTTGAAATCAGCGCCGTCTAAAGAAGAACTCCTTAAAATGTGGGGTGCCAAGTTGGAAAGTGAAGTTGATGTTTGGCATATATTTGAATGCTACCTACTTGCAAAGGAAAATAAGCAGGGCTACAAGGTTGTTAGATCACTTGCACTTATTTTAACCATATATGCGTGATTATTTAATGGTGTTTTTCTTGTAGTTCTTGTTGCTATTTATGTAATATTGTTATAAACTTAACAGATTAACATTTTGTATATTCGTGTTGTTGACCAATTTAATCATTAACGTCTTCGCCATTTCTTTACATATATGCACACACATGCAATTATATTTACACACACACACGCTCATAGGTAACTCGCATTCCTTGGAGTGAGGGCGGCCTGTCTTCAGAAACGACTTGCATGTTGGACCGACTGGGTAAGATAAATAAGCAAGGCGTCCTAACAATCAACTCGCAACCTGCTGTTAATGGGGCCCCTTCCACACACCCAATATATGGATGGGGCAATCCAGGCGGTTATGTCTATCAGAAGGTCTGTCTAATAGCTCAATCACATTTCAATTTTTTGTTGTATTTTCGTCCAACGATCGATATGCTTGTAAGATCCAAATAACAAACAACTCAATGGATAGGTTGCGTTGAACTACTCCAACATTGTTTTTTGTAATTTCCAAACTCATGCCTAGCTTCACAGACGACAGGCTGGTTCTCCTCCAGTTTCTCTATTTGTACCAGCAAATGCAAAGATTATTAAGTGAACGTAAATAAAATCATAGATAACTAAATGATCATTGGGGTAGCAAATAGCACAGACGCGTCCGACGATCGATATGTTCGCAAAATATAAAGGTTGTATAATGCTCGGGTCATAAAATCATCAATCTGTCATATTCTCAAACTTTAATGATTGTATGATTTCAAATATTTTTGTTAGTGTTTTCTTATCAATCAATCAATCAATTGATTGTTTGGTTTATTTTGTTGATTGATTGATTGATTCGAAACCATCAGGCATATTTGGAGTTTTTCACCTCGTTGAAATATGTCGACCGCCTGAAGAGTATTCTGAATGGTTACCCTAACGTGAACTACCACATTATTGCGAACCATGCTAGTTTGCTTCAATTCGTTCCTACATAATTTATTTGCATCTGTGTCATTTTTGTGATGTGGTTCTTATTATTTCATTTAAAAACCTTGAATGTAACGAAATGAATAATAGTACGTATAATTTAATAAAATAGTAATTAAATGTTAATTAATAGCTAAGTAATAATACGTTTACTCGCAGGAAGTTGACATAACAAACTGTCACGAACTGCAACCAAGTGCTTTGACTTGGGGCGTCTTTTCAAACATGGAAATCGTTCAACCGACCGTGTATGACCCTGTAGCCTTCAAATATTGGAAGGTTTTCATCATCATCTATGTTTGTCATCGTCATCATGATAGGAATGAATATAAGTATTTAACATATTTCAACAGGATGAGGCGTTTGGCCTTTGGAAATCATATTGGGGAGCCATTTATGATGAAGGTAGTGAATCGAGGAACGTCATCGACACAATCCACGACGAATATTGTCTGGTCAACCTTATAGATAATGAATTTGTTAAGGAAAGTTGTCTTTTTAACATTCTTGAAGAGATGCTGCAAACGAATTGAGGAGTTCATTTGAAACAATCCACGTTGTAATCTTCATTATTAATAATCACCGATTGATTGATTGATTGATTGATTGATTGATTGATTGATTGATTGATTGATTGATTGATTGATTGAATCACTACCTGATGCTCACTCATTTTTATTTTAATATTTAATTAATTATTTTTTGTGTATAATTTTTACAATATTTTAAATCAATCGCCATATGTTTAAACTCTCTGGAATTTACTTTGCCTTCACAGGCGACGAACTTCAACATAACATACGCTTCTCATAGGATGTTACTTGCCGTTAACTAGCATAGATTATCACTTGATCTGAACTATATTTTATTTTCTTATGATTTTACAATTGGACCAATTTAGGTATATGTTACTGATATCATTACGGTGTAATATTCAATTGTTATGGTCTACTACGGCAGACTGTACCATCTCACCATTATGTAACATTACTTGATGGGCAAGGCATCGTTCTTTCGGCAATATCTGAATAAAGTAGCATTCAATAACTGTGTTACATTTTTTTAACTTTTATTCATTATTATTTTAGTAAATAATTTCTCATGGATATCTTTTAAACTTGTCAGATTTTACCATCATAAATTCATTGAATCTTTTATAGAATGGATTTTTTTTTAGAAAAACTCATGGAATTGTACTGCAATTAAAGCCAAATATTAAAACAGTGGATTGTGTTGGTAAATAATTATATGTGATAATGGTAAAGTTAGCCTATGTTTGACTACAAGATGTGATCCTTGTGTGTTATGTATGGTTGTGCTTGTTGTCAACCAAAGTTCTCAGTTCATTGTTCCTCTGCGTTTATCATGTTCTTCCCTGGCAACCACAATTTCAGAATTTCTCTCAGTTGTTTATTATTTTGTTTTGAAATGTTTGCGCTGTTAATTTGGTGTTATTTCAGTTTTGGGACAATATTTCTAAAAGTTTGCTACAAATCGTGAAGTTTTTTATCGTACCGTATGATAAATTTGACGCGACGTAATTCCTTTGCTTCGTGGGACCTACCAACAACAAAAAGAAATAAAGTTAATTAAATATAGTAATGACGGCCCTCGAATCTTTTCGTCAATCATTTGAAAGGTATTGTAAAGAGTTCAATGTCCAGCCATCCGAGTCACTTTTGAATAAAATTCATAAGTTTGTTCATATATTATATTAATAATTATAACAAATAACTGATGAACAATTAATAAGTTTTGGTAATTTTTTTTATCTTAGTGTGGTGAGTAAAGTAAATGCATTTTGCTAGGTTGGATTATTATTATTTGTTTCTGTTCAAAATGATTTGCAGACCAATTCCAAGCAGGGAAAAGTGTGGCAGATATACTTTGGATTTGTCTTCGAGTTATTTACAGAGCAAAGTTATAGATGCTCTCTCGAAAGCTTTAAAATATGATGCTCTTTTTACAGAAATCAAATTGAACAACTGCCAATTGAATGAAGAAGGTTCGTATATATATGCTATGCTGCAATGTAAATATTTAATTTACATTTAAGCAAGGAAGTAACCGAGAAAAACATTGCCAACATTTGTTTTTTTTTACTTTGTTATATTTATTAAATTTGAAATATTTTGACTCATTTAGTCAAGCTTGATGCAGAAATTTTAGAATAAGAATGATTGATTATTAAACATTTGTACTCCATTACAAAATAAAAATATTCAGGAATAAAGAGTATTTGTAGTTCATTGAAAGAGAACACATCATGCAAAATTCTCGAACTAAAAGTAGGTTCTCACAAATGAATAGTGGTTTTTTATACATGTATTAGGGTTATAATTATATATTATAATATAATATATAATTATAACTCTAATACATATATATATATACATTATATATTATTGTTATACCATTTTTCCTTGTATTGGAGATGTTTTTTTATTGTTGATTTAAATTTTAAACTTGGCAGTGAATGTTATTTTTGTGTTTATTTTGCAGAACAATTCAATGAGAGGCATATCTGTTTCATACATTGCAGAGTTGTTAAGGGCCAATACTTTCATATATAGGTTTGAATTTATTATTTGATAACTTCATTATTTAGCATTATCATTTTTTCATTGTCATCTATTACATTGTTCATTATCATAACTTTTCTGCTACAGCTTTCCACAACTTCAAGCATTTCAAATGTAATCTATACATTTTTAATGTTTTTTAATTTTAGTAAAAAAAATTTGTTTAAATGTGATAAATAGTGATTCATGATTAAGTCACTCATGTATATACACAAACTCTCATATTTACACCTACCAAAATTAATTTTCCAATACACTCACAAACACACCAACAGTTTACATTTGGATTCAAATAACATTGGTCTGTTGGAGAGCAACTTCAATGACTTGTGCCAAAGTTTAAAAGTGAACAGGTCACTCCAAATCTTGGGTCTTTCTAACAACCAACTCAATTCTAATTGTTCCAAATATTTATCTGACGTTTTCAAATATAACAATGCCCTACAAAGTCTTGGTTAGTGAAGTGTAATGTATCAGTAGATAGATTATAAGGGTATTACATTGTAAATGCTTTACTAAATGATTGAATTAATGAAATTTATACAATCTTTTTTGCTTGATTCCTCCTTTTTGCTTGCTACGTTATTAATATTTTGATAAGATTAAATACATTGCTGTAGTTTTTACAAAGATACAAATATCCAACCAACGTATGATGTATAAGATCTCAGGTGGAATAAATTAGGATTGATTGGTGGCCGACAGCTCTCATCGATGCTTGACAACAATCAGGTGCTTCAAAATCTCAGGCTAGATGGAAATGATATCACAATCGATACCTTGCAAACTATTGGTCTATATAATTACAGAATTTACATATTTTAGAATCCTTATTGTATATATTAAACGCATATTAAAAACTCGAAATAGCTGTATGGTGTATGTTGAATGTTTGATGTTAACATGAATCACAGAAGCGAAACTTTCAAGGAATATGGTGAAATCAACGTTGAAGAATCATCCTGCATTGGCCTGCTGTGATGAGTGGCCAGCTAACAATTATGTTGGTTATAATTGTTTGATGTTCCTGATGTTTCAAATAAATTAAATGCATAAACAGCATTGAATAAATTATTCTTATGAATTCAAAAGTCTGAAATGATAAATTTTCATATACAGTTATGCTTCAAGAAAGCAGATAAGCTCCAAGCATCTCTTCTACTTAATAAAAAGTTCCTTTTCATATTTAATTATTCAACATTATAATAAATAGTATTATTATAATTATTACATTATTATTAATATTATAAAGTCATTTGTTACAATAACAAACTAGATGGGTGTCTGATAAAATGGGCAATTTGTATGATTTGTTACAAGAAAGAAAGAAACACGTTAACCAAGTTTCACATCAGTAATTACTATTCAACTTTTATTCATTACAATTCGATGTTTTTTTCATTCTCTATCAGTTATTTTGTAAAACGCTATTTCCGCTATGTTCAACAGCGGTCTTCAGTAAACTTGGCAAACAGATGGGTCTTGAGATCCGCTCTGAACTTCGTAAGTGATGGAGAAGTAGTTAGAGAAAGAGGTAGAAAGTTCCATAGAAAAAGGCCAGAAAAACCAAACGCAGATTTGACAAAAGAGTGTTTAACACGAGTTAAGAATAAACCGGGGCGTTTGAGTTCAATTAATATATCTGATAAGTAATTGAGAAATCATTTAGATTGAGACTTATACATAAATGTGCAAATTTTAAAAATTATTTATATTTTACAGGAAGGCAGTGCAAGAGAACAAGATACGGAGATATATGAGATAAGAAAAGGGCACGAGCAAGCAAAGAGTTAGAACAAATGATAATAGAAGAGAGGCATAGGGACAGATTATGAAGGACACTATTGAAATTAGATGGAGGAAAAAAAGGATAAATATAAGAATCATCAGCCTATAGTTGACTAGTAAAAAGAAAAATTATTAATATTACGAGGTAGTTCAGGAGTATAGAGTATAAATAGAAGAGGGCCCAGGATAGAACCTTGAGGCACCACAAAAGTGAGAGTAGAGGAGTTAGAAGTTGCTTTATTAAAAACAACAGAGGAAAACGATTACGGAAATAAGATGAAAACCAAGATAAACAAGAATCAGTAATATTAAAAGAAAGATGTAGCAGTCTCAAGAGAATAGCATAATCAACAGTATCAAAAGCAGAAGAAAAGTCAAGAGCAAGAAGGAGAGCAAGATTTCTATTGTCACTAGAGAGAAGGATATCATTGTATATTTTGAGTAAAGAAGTTTCAGTACTGTGAGCAGGTCTGAAACCGGATTGAGATGCAGGTAGCAAGGAGTTAGAATTTAGATAAAAAGATAATTATTATAAACTACTTTTTCTATTATTTTAAGATGATAGAAATAATAGTAACCGGTCTATATTTTTGTTTGTTACGTTATCTAGAAATATTGTTAAATGCGCCGGTCGTACTGATCAGCTATCTGATTTTTATCTGATTACAAGCACACGTGTCAGATATAGAGAATTTTTATAGAGAACTCGCATGCATGTGCGGTACACACACATCACCAATGCAGACTCAACAACAGAAACTCGGCGCTGCTTCTTGCAGAGGACAAGCTTAACAAAATGATGAAAGATACAGAATATTTAAAGGAAGATTTGGACAGACAAATTAAAATGTTAAAAGAAAAGAACAAAACACAAAAAGAAGTAAGTTGACCGTTATAAAGTATCATTACATATATATTATATATATATATATACAAATACATATGCACAGACATACATCCGTACTTTGTCTAAAATTAGATTTATAAATTCTATGCTAGCTTCAATGTTTTTAATTTTTCATTATAAGTTTTTCCAAAGTTTTTTTTATAGAAAATTCGGGTGCAATATCGAAAATACTGAGAAAACATAAAATTTGTTGATGATGACCTCATACAAATTAACCCAAATATGCTAGAATTCAAACATTTGCAAAACATACAATGAAATCGAAGGAATACGAGGAAAGAGAAAGAAAGTTGACGAATGAAATTATGCATCTTTCTGAAAAGTACCACAAACACTGCCTGATGGTTTGTCACTGTTCAATTAAATTATTAACATGTCATTAAACCTTTTAGCATTAATTAGAATTTCGGTTAAGTCTCTAGCTATGTAAACGTCTTCCAAAAAATGATCCATCGCTACAGTTGAATGATCATATTTGAATTGAAATAATTGATTGATTGAATTGTTGATTACGCAGATCAAAGATTGTGGAGCTGAAAAAACGAGATCAGATGAGAAATTAACATTGCTGATGAACAAATGTGCCGAACTTGACAGCAAACTGATAACTGATCAAACAATTTATCAGAGTATATATATAGTGTTTCAGTTTTTCAATTCAACAGGAACTATAAATAGAAATAATTATAGCAATGACGTTCTCATTTTAAATCTTTATTGACAGAATTATTATTTGAGAAGGAAGCTTTATTAAAGGCAAGATGCAACGAAATTGAAATCATAAAAAGTAAAGAAGTATGTTTTGTTTGTATTCACATGTGCATAATGATGTGCTGGCTGGCATAACAGTCGTGTTGGTTGTGTGAATAGTATAAGTATAATAGTATCATAGTTGAATTATGTCACGTTCTTTTAAAAGTTCCACACATATCACCAATTGACGATTTTTTTGTTTCCTATATGTTAAATGAGTTGAAATTATTGATTTCGACGTCCGTTATAGAAATTTTTATTCTTTCATTAGATTGAAATGCTCACAAAAGAGAAAGAAACATGCGTTGAACTTCTGAAGGAAAAAATTAACTCACTGAATATCGAGTGCAACAGTTTGAAAAATCAACTCGAACAACAAGCCAATAAAATAAAAGAAATTACTTCGAGTAAAGATCAGGAAATGGAAAAATTGAAATCTATCCTTAAAATTGAAGAAGTTTGTCTTATTGCACTGTATTACGCGTTGTGTCTGATTTTATTCGGTGTATAATTGAATAATTTTGATTTATTTGTTTTAAATTTTATCAGATCAATTTAAACTTAAAAATTGTCGCGAAAAATTTGCAGGCTCAAAAGATTCAAGTCCTAGAGGAAGCAAAGATTGAAAGAGAGCGAGCTAACAACGAACTACGCCTGAAGTTGACAACAGTTGAAAGTGAGAAAAAAAACTTACACGTCGAAAAAAATCTCTTACAACTGAAGAATGATGAACTTTTAATGGTTATTAATTTATCTTTTGTAATTTGTTTTTAACGTTTGCACCTCTTCCATTTGTTTAATTATTCTATTTTATCTCTTATTTTATTAATTATTTATTTTATCCTCCTTTGATCCCAACTCAAAGAAATCCGAAGAAAAACTAAAAGTTGTTGATGCTGAAACCTATAACGACCCACTTTTAGGTTGTGTTAGTTCTGTGGTTGAGATACGTGCTTTGATCGTACTTTTGAAAATTTTTTATTTTTACTCACATCAGCAACGAAAATCTGAAAGTTACTGTGGATACGTTCTATTTGTTATATATATGTTATTATTATATAGTGTTATATACAGTTATATAGATTTATATATAGTTATGTAGAGTTATTGATTATATATAGTTATATAGTGTTATATTATATAACATCAAAACTACCGAAATCCTGCGCCGTGCTGGTTTAGACGATATAAAGGACGAATGCCGGCAACACCGCCTGCGGTGGTTTGGTCATGTCAAACGAAGTGGAAACAGGGCCGTAACTTCTTTTGCAGATGTTGAAGTACCTGGCACACGTCCCAAAGGCCGTCCAAAGAAGTCCTGGTCGCAAACAAAATTGAGCAAGACATGAAAGCTCTAAATTTAAATGAAATGGATACAACTGATCGTCTAATTTGGCGCTAAAAAATTGATGGCAAAGAAAATAACGTCCTACCTCGGGAGAACTGGGTCTCTGGACGCTAAACGAAGATTGATATTAATTAATAAATCATTCATGCGTTCTACTCATTCATTCATTTATACATATATACGTACAATTTATAATTTTCTTATTTGTATACTGATTTAATTTGAGTTACTTGTATAATTGTCTTATAATTAATTACATTAATTAATTAACAAGTTCATAATTGAGCAAAAGTAAAATTCATTCTAAGGAAATTCAAAACAAGCAGCGAGAAAAAATTGAAGAAGTTAGAAGATTGAAACAGGAGGAAGATCATAAACTGAGGGATTTTGAATTGCAATTAAAAAACAAAGATAAATCAATTGAAGGTTAAACGTAATATTTATCTAAACGTAAATTTGTACGCTTGCTTTTCATTGTCGTTATTTTATAACATTCGGCTTGTTCTGCTCGACAGCGAGCTTATTGGACGTGACCAGATTGAAAGAGAAGCTTCAATCCCTTAAACAATTAGATATTCAACACTCGTCCACACTTCAGCTGGTCGCTCAAAATTTGGTAGCCAGGGAAATTACACCAACCTAAAATACAAATCTAGAACTTCTCAGACTATTTTTTTACAATGTTTAAATAAATTGTTTGGCAGTGCTTGTTTAAGATTTTAAAATCATGTTCATCATGCTCAAAAACTTTTATCTACTTGTGATCTTAGCAATTTAATTTGATTCCTATTATGAAACATTAATTTAAATTCATTAAGATTGATGCAGTCGACAGTTTATATTTTTATATTTATGCAACAGGCTTTAAACTCTAATCGTTTTTATTTAATTAGAGAAATCTATATTTTATTTTTTACAAATATAACTTAAAAGAATTGTTTGATGATCAAATTAATCACATAAGTGCAGTTGGATGAAATAAAATGGCAAAAAAGTGTCTGAAACAAGCAGGTGACACAATATAAAGATAGGTGGTACAAAAAAGAAAGTTACAATGACGTCAACACACTGGTCATATTCAGCTAGTGATGGTTGGTCGGCTTTTAAAACAACTTTGTTTCATCAGTGATTCATTGGTAAACAATTTTTCAATTTTATGGGTAATAAGATGATGAAAACGCGATGTCCCACCTTCGCCACTGACGGAATGTAACAATCGTACCTAGATGGACACGACTAAGAACGTAAACCAATATTTGCAATGTAATTCTACCAGCACACCTTTAATATTGTATCAATATTTGATATTGCGAACAGACTAATGTCACATATTATGGATGAAAGGTTTCGAAATTATTTACCTTAGTGGAATACTAAATAACATGTTATGAAAAAAAGAATAAACAGCGGCATCGAATGATGGAATGAAAGAATTCACCATAAAAAACTCATTTCTCAGTTAATCAAAATTGAACAGTAATTAAAAATTGGAAGAAGGTAAAATAAACATAGGATGTGAATTCAATTGAAGAACGAGTAAGATATAATACAACAAATATACTGATATAAATAACTAAATAACATTTGATAATATATTGGTCTGAATTATAAATATATAACATAACACATAAAATATCATAAATGAAACGAAATGATAATCTGGCAACTCAAATATGTTCAGATTTTAAAAGTATGAATAAAAACCGGATTTAAAGTTATATGCATGATTATTTGAGCAGTAAACAGAAATGAACAAGAATGTCTTGCAGCACCCACACAGACAGCAAGCAGAATCATCTCAGAGATGCATGCACCAGCCTTGTGCATTCCATGTCTATTGACGTTTAAATTATATTTGTACATTTTGCTTGCATGGAAACTGTAACATAAGTTTGAATTAAAAGTTCTAGTTAAAAAGAAACGAATGAAATTTGCTAATGCCTGCAAACAACATAAAATCAATTGTTCTAGTTAAAAGATTAGTCAACAAAGAAATATGACATGTAAGTAAAAACTACTGCAATGCAAAATGTGATGGCTCATACATAAGTTCTTTTAAAACCATGAAAAACTATGATGATGATGAATGACGAACCAACTGATGGTGTAAGGAAAACATGATGGAAACAACAATGAAAATAGGCAAATAAAAGCAAGAATATTAGAAAATTTCAATTTATTTAACACTAAATTGAAATTAAATATCTAAGTTTATCATTTGTTAATATCAAACATTCACTCCATCAGCTAAATACTTTTCAATTTTAAAAATTAAGTCCATTTAAGACATTCATTAATGTCATCCAATACTAGATAAATAACTTACTATTGTATTTTAAAGAAAACTAGAAAACATTTGCAAACAACCAATGAATATTATGAGTGCATCTATTTAACAATTCTTCAAACATTTCATATAATGAATCATTCTTTTCATCAATAAATCATTCAGATTTCTGACTGAGTTTAGTTAAAGTATAGTTTGTGGGTTTTGTTTTGAGATAGGAATGATAAAAGAATGATGAAAACAGTATCAGGTAGCTTGCATACATTGCAGAGCAGCAAGCCAGGTTGAAATTTGTTTGATTACAGGACAGACCTTTCAACTTTGCTAAATAGACTGAGTAGTTGACAATGACTCCCATGACCATTTGAATGATTTGTAGGAAAGTGATACCGACACTAATACATCTCGGAGTCGATATTTTCATTGCTTTCAGAGTGTAGTACGTGTACATAAATGAGTGCACAATGTAATTCATTACCATAAACCACCTGCCAGGAGCTGTATGATCTGTGTAACTGTACCACACGTAAATCATTACAGTCACGTGATGATACCAATGAAGAAAAATCAGGGGTTTCTTGGTTAGGACAACAAATATTGTGTCCCCAAGCTCGTACACCTTGGAGATGACAAACATGAACGCCCAGAAAGATGTTGGCCTTAACGTGAAGTAAGACGGATTGCACATGGATTGATACCACCCTTCATACCTCAACACATGGATCAGTTCAGGCAGGGTACGCACAGCACCGGCGATGCTGAACAGCGCCAAAAATCCACTCCAAAAAATAAGGGAAGACCGCAGTTCGAAACGTGATCTGTTTCTCATGTAATGCTGCACGCTAAAAATGGCGACGAGGTAGATGATCGAGTAGACGAACGTCAAGTCCCAGTACTGCAATGTCCAACTGTGAAAGGCGGACGGATCAAAATCTTTCTCGAACTTGAACAAATCCATTTTAAAAGAAGTTGTTTCACTATTATTACAGACCTCCATTTTTAAATTGAAAACTGGCAGCCACAATTCAACAAACTGACAAACCTATTTCGATTTAGACTTTAGAGATTAAACACTTTCGGCGTGCACCAAGCACAAGCAATGGAAAGGGTCAGGCTTATGGTCTAACTAAATACTTCATGAAAATGAATTGAAATTATTCACATGCGGAGGAAAAATAAAACCTAATTCAACAGGATGTGAACCACATCGAAAAATCAGCTTGATAAGTCATCTTACAAAACTTCTCTCGAGAATTCTGATCATGAAAGCACGAAGCAAAATCAGATATTCAATAACAACTTTCAAATGTCCAATGTGGTTTTGTAGAGGATTGTGGCACAAAAAACGCTAACTTTATGCTACAAATGATCAGTGAACGAGCGATTGAAATGAAGAAAAACTTGTCTATATGTTTTGTCAATTAGTCCAAAGCTTTTGATAGCCTGAAACACGTGAAGCTTATGGAAATATTGGAAAATTTGGACATTGACGGAAAAGACGCTAGAGTTATCAAAAACCTCTATTGGGACTAAAGAGCAGCGATGAAAGTTGATAACAAGATGACTAATTTTGTCGAAATAAAGAAAGGTGTTAGGCAATATTCATTAGATAGTGAAGTGGTCGTAACACCAAAATACGAATGTTGTTGACGCGCAGAGTCGTCAATAGGGCATTTAAATTCATATATTACATGATTATTGATTAGGCTTCAAAGTAGAATCGTCTTGAGGAGTACAGTTTTTCTTTGAGACCAATTGTGATGTCTTAAAATTATTGTAGTATATCCTGAGTTTTATTTTATTAGTATCATTGATTGGTGCAACGTTCCTTTTTATGATTTGTTTGAGGACGACTTCGTCTATTTTGTGCCGTTGACATATGATTTCTATAATATAGTATTGTGTCGTTGTCAGTGTTGGAAAATTGAAAAGACAAACTTTAAAGTGATTAAGGCCAACAATTCGGTAGAATTCATACAATACTGTGAATATATATATATATATATATATATATATATATATATATATATATATATATATATATATATATATATATATATATATATATACTGGTAACAGACTGTTGTTAACGCATTATTTCAAAAATTCAACGCTACTTTCAACATTGTTCAACTTTTTTATATTTCTTTTTTATGTCAGAGAAATTAGACATTTTAATGTTTTTTTTAAAATTTTTATTAAATAAATTTGCAAATAGCTATTTCGAGTTATAGATAACTCATCTTCAGTGCATTATATATAAGGTATGTAAGATATTTGATAAGAAGGAAATTGTCATTGTCCTGTTATTGTTGGTAATAGACCATAATTATTCTATATTCTATATAGTTATAGAATATACGTATAATTATATATGTGCCGGTTAAAACCCGTTATTTAGAATAATATACAATTTTCCAATTCATTCTCCAGTGTGTAGTGTGTCGATTAAATTTCAATCATAGTATTTCTTGGTTGAACTAAAAGTTAATCTGCTTCAAAATTCGAAAAATGGCGGCCTCAGCCGGAGATTGGTGTTTGATTGAGAGCGATCCTGGCGTCTTCACTGAACTTATCTGCCAGTTTGGTGAGTATTAATCGGAAAATTAGAAATTTTAAAGTTTTAAAACAAAATTTGGTCGCTAACTATTTTTCTCATTTTTGCTCTCTTTCTTTTCTTTCTTAGAAATGTATGGTTATTTTATAATTAATAATATTATTTTTGTTAATTTATTGAATCAATGTAAAATTGTAAATAGCTAACTTTTTAAAACTAACAATGAATTACAGATACTTTATATATTTTTAATTTTGTTATTACTTTTTTATATCATTTTATAAAATTTATAAAATAAATTCTCTGATAGTTTAATAAATTCTCTGATAGTTTTTCTTTTTGTTTTGTCAAAAGTTAAAAAATTAAATATTAAAAAAAAAGAAAAATAGGGATTGATATTTTTATAAAATCAATTATGAACTAATAATTAAAAAAATTTTAATACAAAACAAAATAATTTATGATTGACAGGTGTTACTGGAGTGCAGGTTGAAGAAATATGGTCTTTAGATGCTGAAAGTTTTTCATTTTCTAGGCAGGTGCCTTCAATTTAAAAATAAAATAATCTTATTCACTGAAACTTTTATTATCACATCCAAATCATTTGGTTTTTGCTCATCTTTCATCTTATTCTTTTATTTGTGTTTTTCTTATATATGTCTCATCAAATTAAATGTGAAGAGATTGAAAATTTTTAAAAATAGCATACAACATTGTTAAAACTAATTAGAGGTCATACACATTGCTCATTGATCAATAACTCACATATAAATAAATAACAATATTTCAACAGGCCAATATATGGCTTGATTTTTCTGTTCAAATGGAAGCCTGACATGCATCTGCAAGGAAACGTCATCAGAGATGATCGGCTTAGAGATATTTTCTTTGCCAAGCAGGTTAGTTTAAATTTAAAGTTAGTTAGTTTAAGTTTAAATTTTAAATACTTTAATTCAAAATTCTTATTTTAGTGCTTACTCTTTCCTGACTTTAACCCTAAAGATCACAATTCTATCCTCTCCTATTTCTATCTCTCAATTAAGTAATGTGAGACAACATGACTCTCACAGGTCATCAACAATGCATGTGCCACTCAAGCCATCTTGAGTATTCTCTTTAACTGTTCTGATGCTAAGATTGATCTTGGTGAGACGTTGAACTCCTTCAAGACTTTCACCAGAGGATTCGATCCAACTGTCAGATTTCAACTTTTTATGTACATTCATTTAAATTGTTAATTGAATATTGTAATCATATTCAGAATATATAATTATTATTTATAAAAATGATTATCTCATGTATAGCAATGTTTGTATAGATTTAAATGTGTTAATTTATGTTATTAATTGTAATATTTTGCATCCACCATGCAAATATTCAGACCAAGGGGCTGGCACTAAGTAATTCGGACATCATCAGACAGACACACAACAGTTTTGCCAAGTCATTTTTTACGTTTATTATTTTTATTTATTTTGATAACTGTGTTTAACAAAATGAAAATTGTATTATATAGCAGTATTTTGCTTTTTACATATTTATTTATGCATTCACCATTGGTGATTATCTATCTCAGTGCTCAGTAAAGTGGTGGTCTGCGAACTGATGCCAGTCGGGGAAACAATCGGTGAGCTGCCAAAAAAGTTAATTAACCAAATCCTAGCTCTGACTTGACCAGCTACACAATAAAAAATTTGTTGAATTTTACTGGCATGTGAAAGAAAGCATGACCGACTAGTGCAACCAATCATCTCATCAGCTATTCAAAAACAACTGACTAATATAAGATGCAGGATGAGTATGGAAATGAGCACGTGAACACTGATTAAATACGTAGATTTTGTTGTAATGAACATGATCAGCTGTTTAAACACATGGTTACAAAACTGACCTGAAAGTATAGATTTGCAACATTTTAAAAATAGCTTACTGTCTTTTGTTTGAGGTCGGCTTGAAAGAAATTATTTTGCAATTTAGTGAAATTATTATAGAGTATTTATGATTAAAGTTAGATTAGTTTTTCTTATAATTTCATAATATTTTGGTTGCATTAAAACCGTTTGTTTGCCTGAAAATAAAAGTACGCCTTTATCCTGCTGAAATTATTTTGTTGGAATTGAAGATAACTTGACTGTAAGATTGGAAAATAATAATCTTCTGTAGCTTGCCTCTGATGGCGCAGTTTGAAAACGCTTTAGGCCAGAATACAAAGCAATAATAACGCTTCTGTTTCCATTTATTTATTTGCACTGTCCCCATCTCGACTGCACTTTAAGGAAGTAATAAAATGAAGCAAACTCATTCGTTGCACATAATATTTTTCATTTTAAAATGCTAAAACATATTTTATTGACATTTTATATTGACTAAAAGTTGTAAACCCACAACCGCGGAGTGTGAAGCATTGCTCTATATCTCTAATCTCACTGACACAGACAACAATTGTTTGAACTGGAACTCGAAAACATGAAAAAAGATGACGAAGCATATCATTTCATCGGGTACATCCCTATAAATGGTCGCCTCTATGAACTCGATGGCCTCCAAGAAGGGCCAATTGATCATGGTGTAACCTAAAGTTTTTTGATATAATTTCGTTGTTTTGTATTTACATCAGATCATGATTTTTATAACGTTGAACAATTTTGTTAACAGCTGTTATTCAAATTTATAATAAACTGTAGGTAATAAATTATAATAAATAATGATAATTACTTGAGCAGGTGTCATTCCAGAGGAAAGCGAGTGGCTGAATTATGCCAAACTGGTCATAGAACAACGCATTCAAAAGTATTTGATATTATTTTTTTTATATTTGTTATATTGTTATAACTGTATGGGACATAACTACAGTGATAATAAAAAATAATGAATTGACAGATATGAAGCAGACGAGATTCACTTCAGTTTGATGGCCATCATACCTGACCAAAAAAAACATTATGAAGCACTGCTTGAAAATACTCAGGTTCCTGACGATGATGAGTATGTTGAGTGTTCATTAAAGATGTTGATGAAGATGTCGAGTGTAATGCAGTGTCTCTCACCTTTCTTTGTTGATGTCCTCTTTAAAAAAAACTGACTTATGTCATGGCCTCCCTCCCTTACAAGTACTTTTATTGCAGAAATTTTTCAAATCTAGTAATTATAGCCGCTGCTCAACAGTGGATAGAACTACCTGCATGCAACTTGAGGCATTCAACCTTTTTTATTGCTTGATTTCAGCATAAAAAAGTGAAGAAAAACTTTTTCACTATAATAGGTAGTAAAAAACGGAGTCAATGCTAGCATTGCTCCCTTGAATGTATTTGGATATATATTTTTAGATGGCATAAGGTGGCCTCTCCTGTGTAAACCCTCTTGAAACTCTCGAGGGAGTCCGCTACTATAGGTTGGGATGTCCCGATGTAATGTAATGATAATAATGATGATTATTATGTTGAATATCATGATTAAAATGATGACGAATATTTGATTAGGATCTCGATGAAGTAGAAAAGTACAAACATCTCTTGAACGCTGAGATTAACAAAAGGAAACAGTATCAAGTAACGACGCCATCTTTCATTTTGTTTTTTATGATTTTATGTTTTCATCATTTTCATTTAGTCGTCTTCATTGTAATTGCTTCTATCATCGTCGTCGTTGACATCAGCATCATTTCTATCCTGTTCGCCGTCATTATCACTCATCGTCACCAGGTCGAAAATGCTCGCAGGCGTCACAACTTTATACCATTCATCATCGAATTCTTCAAAATTCTTGCTGAGAAGGGAGAACTGGCTGAGCTTATGGAAAAAGTTGCTGCTGTTGTTGTTGCTCTGATTATGTTGTTGTTGTTGTTGTTGTTGTTGTTGTTGTTGTTGTTGTTGTTGTTGTTGTTGTTGTTGTTGTTGTTGTTGTTGTTGTTGTTGTTGTTGTTGTTGTTGTTGTTGTTGTTGTTGTTGTTGTTGTGATTAATGTAGACTGCATTACTATTTTGAAGATGGTAATACAACTTACTAATCAACAGTTGACATTTTCCACAGGCCAAAGTAAAAGCTAAAGATAGGGCTAATAAAGCCAAAGCCTCCAAGCCAGTTAAAGACAGTTAATCATTAAAATTCACTACTTTTTAGTAATGTAGCATTTACATCGTGTTTTTTATTTATCAAATCTAAGAAATGTTTTGTTTGTTATTTGTAACAGTTTAAAATTAAAAATTGTCAGCATTCAAATTTTTTTGTTGATTTTTGTTTGCTTCGGAATAGAGGTGAGCAGGAATTGAAATTTGTTCCAAACCCCCGCCTATTTTCTTTCTCATTCCCGATTCTCCCAAATTCCCATTTATGACAACGTTCCCGAAAATTTCCATTCTCTATTTTTTAACTCATACCCGCGTTTTCCTTCTCGTTTCACATAGAGTTATATAGGGTTATATAAGGTCTATATAGGATTATATAGTGTCGTATTGGAGTTGTATTAAGTTGTGTTGGGTTATTTTTCTTTTTCTTGATTTTAAACAAATTTATAATAATCTTGTCTACTCTAGACTCTGAAGAAACAGCCAAAATAACGCTCTTAGAATAATTATGACACAAATTATTAATAAGTATGAATTACAACAACTTCGACGTTTTAAGTTGCTAATAAAAAAGTTAATGCAAAATGGGCAACTAGGATTGAATGATATATGTATAAATGAATACCTCGTTCCAAAATATATATATACATATAGAAAATTTATTTATAGCTTTGGTTGATTTTACTTGATTCCATGGTGGTTATCTTTGTAAACGCGCACGTGTAAGCCTGTGTGTTCATATATACCCCTATAAAAACCCTTTTATTTTCGCTTGTAAATGTCATTTTTTCCCATTCCCTCCCGTTATTCCCTACTCCCAAACTACAATTTCCTAAAATTCCCATTTCTGAAAATTAAGTTTTACCAATTCCCATAGGATTCCCGTTCCAATGTTCACCTCAACTTAAGAATAGTTATGTTTGTAATACATCCAAATTTTCCCACAAAAGTTCATTGCACCAAAAAACTGATACAAACAGGTGAACAGAATACAGCTCGTAGTCTGTTTTGCAGTGTGACTTCTTACTGAAATAAAGTTTAACACGGCGTGCGGAGGGTTGCATCGGTTTTCACAGTTGACAGTGCGTGTATTACAATGAAAATATTAAAACTATGCACAGCGGGGTGTCGGATGAAAAATGTCTGACTACGACCCCTCAGAAAATTCAGTTCGGCAAAAATCTACCGACACCCTGATGCATAGCGTGCTTTCTTTGTTGAAAGTTATTTTGTGACAGGGGGGGAATGATCTTATTTGAAGACTCGCTGGCTATTGTAATGTGAATGGTTGAAATTCGTTGCGTGCACAAGTTGAATCTGTCAGTTGTGACGGTGATGAATGAACGAATTGATGTGTATTCTTCTATTTAGCCTGATTAGGGACTTGTCCCGTCAACATCTTTTAGTTACTGGCCTGTTTTTTCCTGTTTTTTCATTCATTCATGCAATATATATATTTTGAGTGTGTATTGATTATTGATCGTTTTATTCAAGTTTCTCAAGTTAGTTACCCTAACCCAACCTTCACGAGTTGATTCAAGTTAATTTTAAAACAGTGCCTCTTCGCACATTGATCAACTTTATTGAAACACTATTACGAGCCAATCTTTCAAAACGACATAACGGAAATGCTGACAATGATTTCAGTGTCCTATGTTCAAAATCCTATGCTTCGATTATTTTGAAAACTCAGCAATTTAAAAAAGGTAGGACCAGGACGGGGCCTTGAGGGCGTCAGACGTATGACAACTATGCCCACTATCTTTCTGTGTGTTTGTGTTTATGTGTGTATGGTTTGTTTGTGTGTGTAAATCTATTCTTGTTGATGCTCTAATCATATATCCTGTTTCGGCAATACGATTTAGCTATAAAAGTTTCGATGTTAGAATGTATTGAATAGTGCATCTATATATGTTATATAGGTGTATATAAATGTATGTTGTGTATTTATGTGTGTGTATCCATATGAATATAGTGCCTGTATATATGATGTAGAGATATAGATATGACTGTGATGCTTTTCATCTAATATCCAAGTAAGATCAACAACATCACCTGTAATCACTAAGTTTACTTTTAGTTTGTGTTATTACCTACAATTATATTTGTATGAAATTACTTTTAGCCGTGTTTTATGAAGAAATAGTGACAAAATGATTTTTTTTGTAAAACGTTTAAAAGAGCCATTTAAGAGTTTATTCACGAAGTTGAATGAGAAGAGCTAGCAAACAATAACCGAACCAACCGTTTTAAAATTTAATTCATCATCATCACCTACTATTTATTTATTTTTTGTTAGATTAATTAAAATTAATCATTAATTACATATTACATTGATTAGCATTAAAATTTATTAGAGAGAAGTACTAATACATACAAACCCATACAAACCCATACATACATACATACATACATACATACATACATACATACATACATACATACATACATACATACATACATACATACTACATAGTAGATACACATCCCTCAGTCAGCGTTTGTCATTTTTCATTTTCGTTTCAATTTATCTCTTCATCTATCATGATCTTTGGTATTAATTTTGCCAATGATGGAATAATAAAGTTGATTGAAATTGGCCGCCTGTTCTTCTTAAAGGTCTTCATGTGTAAGTGTCCTCTGATCAGTATCACCATCTTCCTTCTCGTCACTGCTCACTCTTTTTTCCAGGCCAACCTTGAAGAGGGTTTATTTTTTCACGTCACTTTTAAAAAATTTTAATATAATTTAATTTTTCTGTCTACATTGTGATTGAAATGTTTATTAATTAATTAATTAATTAAATTAATTAATTTATTAGAATGTTAATTATGTCTTTCTCTGTTTATTTTTTGTAAGCCCATTATTTTATTATTGCTTATACTTGTAACATAATAAAGTGTGTTATATCATGTAATATAACAAATAAATGATTTTAAACAGTTCGTGAAAAAAAGTTGGATGTAGAAGTGTATGATGTAACAAGGAGGCAACAGGAGCAAGCGATTCTTCATTTGTCAGATGATGAGATGATGAATTGCCCAGTGATCAATGCATCAGATTTAGTTATCAAGTTACTGGAGCCAACATTCATTACAAGCATCGAATTATATAACTACAGTCAGTTGCTCTTTTCAACAAACAGATTACTATTTGATCATTCTTTGCTAAAATAGATGCATTATTTTTTTATTTTTTTTAATATTTTTTAAAAATTTTTAGTGACATCCTTGTAACACTATATTCAGACCTTTTTTTACGACATTACAATTAACAATACAATGCAACAACACACAAGATGATGAGTCATTAGACACTCTAATTGAAGTGACTTTGGAAGGAACAAAAAAAATTGAAGACCGATTCAATAAAATCATTTGTGCCAAGAGATACGAACTGCCACACAAAACGAGGATATGTGGTAGAGACCCTATGTTCGCTAAAGCAATTCATCTCAACGATCTGGCCTCCAGAAACCATCTGCAATTATGTGAGATCAAAATTTTCAGTAAGTTGTTTGTAATTTTTTAAGGGTAGATTTGTTCATGATGATGAGGATGATGATGATCTTGAAGAATATCATATTTTCATGTGATAACCCTGATCATCATTATCTCGTCATCATCTTCATCATTATCATCTCTATGATAATGAAATCGTGCAGCCTGCTTGCCTGGCTACTTCAACAACACATGCAACCAGACATGTCACTGCATGAACCAGGCGGTCTGCAGAGTTGAGAATGGCCAGTGTCCCAACCTCATCTGCGACTATGGTTGGAAGGGCATCAGTTGTCAGGAAGGTCTGTCTGATTGGACTCTAGTTATCTGTCTGTCTCTTTGTCTATCAGTGTCTAAGTCTTCGTCTGTATATCCGTTTGTTTGTTTGTCTGTTTGTTTATTTGTTTGTGTGTGTGTGTGTATGTCTGTTCTTCTGTTTGTTTGTTTGTCTTAATACTATCCATCTATCTCGAAACAAAGTAATCATTTCCTTTGTTTCATTGACTGATACCCACAGCCTGAATTCGACCCATTGTTATTATAATTTTAAATGATGTGCTTTGGAAACGAAAAACTCAATTTATTTTGAAAAAATTGTTATGAGAATGAAATTTTTCAAATTCGAAATTTTTTGGTAAAATTAGATGAGTGTATATCAGAAAGTTTCAAATTTAAGAGTTTTGTTCCTCTGGGTAGTCTTCCAGGCCACATAATGTTTCTAATTTGTGTTAGAACTATGTTTGAGGTATGTGATGAAAGCGGTCTCGTTGATTTATATCATTATACTGACGATGCTAAAGTGTTTAAAATAGTAAAATCTGTTTATGATCACAATAATTTGCAACTCTTTTTAAATTGATGGTTGTCGTAAATTGATTTATATTATATTTTTGTTTTGTGGTTAAGTCTGCATTCAAGTTTTTACGACTTCTACGTTGTTTCATTATGAACTGTTAATTTTAGATAAGACTTAACGAATTTACTTGCGCCAATTGTTGTTGTTATTATTATCATATGTTGTTGTTATTATTATTATGCATGTACGAACGTTTGAAATGGGGCGACGATACAACAGCCTGTAGGGAGGGATGGTTTGGATCGAATTGCAGGCATGAATGTCATTGTGCCGGCGCTGTGGCCTGCGACATCACTGACGGCAGGTGTCCGAGGGATCTCTGCGACCCTCTCTGGTTTGGATACTCTTGTCAAACAAGTCAGCCACGATGCTGATGGTGATGATGATTGTAGGTGACGATTGTTTTAAATGTTATAATGGCGGACCTTCAGACGCAAATAGCACAGAGCTCGCACACATATACACACACACACACACACACACACCTACGCACAGCTCTTCCGAAGCCAACTTCAACTCCGTACACTTCCTTTGAAACGTCGGACAGCATCAACATTCTCTGGAACTGCCACAACGAAGAGAACGTGGTCGACGGCTTGAGCATGATGTTTGCTGTGCTGTACAAAAGGGTGGGCAGGTTTGAGGAGTTTGATGGTAGCGAAGTTGATGACGACTTGACTGGATCTCAGGGAGATGGTGATGTGAGGCAGAGGGAGAAAATGAACACCGAGGATGTTTTGAAAGTTGTCATCGGTGACAATGTCTTGGTTGGTACGATGATGATGGGAATGATTGTGAGTGAGATGAAGTTGAAAATTTTTCAATAAAATTTAAAACTTTTTTAAGAAATGTTTTTGATGGGATCGCACTAACAAATTTCTTTCTATTTTACCTATACGTTGTCAAATATATAATTGTTCACTTTTTCTATTCATTTGTGTTCTTGCTTTCGTCATTCATTTGTTTGTTTTTCATTCTTTCACTTGTTCTTATTCATTTCTTCGTCCCATCCGTCCATCCATCCATCCATCCATCCATCCATCCGTCCATCCATCCATCCATCCGTCCATCCATCGATGACATCCAGCAGGCATATGAGAACTCTTCAACGAACTACTTGACGATCGTCAATCGCTTACTGGAGGGCTGGGCGGTTGCTGACCTCAAAGTGCCATATTTGCAAGGTGAGCGCTAGTTTCAATAAGTGATGATGACGATGATGAGGATGATGATGAAGCTGGTGATGATGACGACGACGACAAATCTCTCTCCACCAACAGGCAAATACACGTACGAAACGAATATCCCGAATTTAAAGTTCAACACAAATTATACTTTTTGTGTTTTTGGTTATTTGTTGTTGCCTAACAATCGAGTCGTCTGGGGCGAGTTGAGTCTCTCCAGTAACAACCTAAAGACCAGCTGCAAAGGTTTTGCATTTTAATTAGATCTCATTAACGCTTTCGCATATTAATTAGATCTCATTAACATTTATTGCATATTAATTTCTATTAGTAACTGGTTGAAGTGTTGAATTTAAAGTTCTATTATCAATATTATTTAATCTTATTTTTATTACATGCAGCTCCGAGGAGTGTCCTCATCCAGAATGTAACTTCATTCACGGAGGAACTCAGCGGCCCAATCATCTACGTCCTCTGGAAGGTCATCTATCATTGTTCACAACAATACCACCACCACCACTACCACTAATACTGATGTTACTATCACTGCTACTGCTACTGCTAACAATGATAATAATAACTTGCTTGCATGTTATATTTCCTTCACTCACACGTTTTTCTTGTCTTCTTCATGGATCATGTTTTTATTTATTTTTCAAATCCGTTATTCCTTCTAGAAACTCCTGCCAAGCGAGACCAATTGTGACAAAGTTCTCTACTATGAGATCTTCTACCAGGAGCAGCAAGCATCCTTCTCGTCATCGTCCCCATGGATGAAAGAAACAGTACCACCTGACAGACATGATTGTTACCTAACTAGGGATGTGCTGTCCGGCAGGAATTATCAAGTGAAGTTGGTTGCGGTGAACAACGGCCGGCTTGAAAGTTCCAGTGATTTGTACTTGGTTAGCACTCCATATGATGAAAATAATGGCAGCTACCCTGGCCTGTCGGATGGTTTGTTTTGTCTTACTTGTTTATCTCCTTATTTTTTTGACTGATTAGTTTCTGCTTCGATTTGCAATTGTATATTTTAATCATTTAACTCTCTACATTTCATTTGATCAACAGTTCCCATTTTTTTTTCTCAAAATTTCATTCGACAAGCAGGCAATCAAGAAAGAAACACACTTAGGCTGGCCACATTAAGCATGTGCGCTCGGATCCAGCCAGTTTTATTTAAATTTATCGAATTAAACTCGATGTTGAATTAGCAAGTTCACGGCAATACAATGATCAAGCAGGAATAAAACGAATTAACCAATGAAATCTATAGCAATAAGCTTAATATTTAAACAAAAATGAAATAATTTACTTATAAACCGCTCAGTTGAACAAAATAAATTAGACACTTTTTCATACAATGCATCAACTCAGTAGTTTTTCCATTGCAAAATGTTTTAAAGGGTTTATTTATAGGAATAGATTCGGCTTATTTACCTACATTTTAATGTAACAATTCATCTACAGCTTAAGATCGATCATTTTTTTAACTTCTGCTCTTTACTGACCCGCTCTGTCCAGTTGGCGAATTTAGAAATTTTGGTGAATTTAGAAGATGATCGTTATCGTAACGAATGAATTTATAGACGAATCTAAGATTTACATTCGTATTGAGTTGATCTATATTTAGAGTCTTGTATTTTTAAAAAAGTATGTCCAGTGTGATCGTATTTATTTAAGTAAAATCTAATGCGTTAAAAATGTACCAGAACTAAAAATAGTTTGTTGATTAAAAATTTGAAAGATCGTCAAAAAGCGTTGCCATACGTAAGGTGTTGGTAGAGGAAAGAGTGGCAGAGGATTATCGTTCGTGGTGCTAATTCGTTGCCTATTTTGTATTCAATGCCAATAAATTTGTATATTTGATCAGCATTATCATCATCTTAATCATCGTCCTCTTCCTCCTCTTCATCTTCTTGACCACCATCATCACACCGACATGCCTTGCATGAAATGCAGCCCACGTTGATGGGATGTCGACAGCGAAAGTTGGAGCGCTTGGCGTAACTTCGACCGTCATCTTCCTGGCTGCTGCGTGCTCCGCCGTGGCTTTCCTGCTCTGGAGGTGATGCGATGATGGTGGTTGCTGCAATGATGATGATTTAATGACGGTGGATGCCTTTGACATTTTGACAGAAAGAAGAAAGCGAAAAAATTGAAAAATTACGATAAGCTCTGCCACCAGCCGCCAACAACGAGCCACGTCTGTGAGTCATCTTTCGTATCGTCAGCCTTTTTCAATATCTCGCGAATATTTTGTTCGTCGTTAATTTTCTTCAATTAACCAATGAAATTAAATTATTCAAACTCATTTTATACTCTGATTGGCTGGCAGGTATGGCCAATGACGTCCTATCAAACTCGAGCAACGAGGTGCAGGCGAAGATAGTTATCCGCCCGTCATCTCGCGTTTTGACTGCCGATCAGGTGACTGACCTCGGAGGCAGGGTTCGCAGCTACAGAGGCAGCAGTGCCGCCAACAACACCAGCAACCACAGAGTTTACGAAGATTTCATTCTACCAAAGTCCGTGCACGTTCGAAGTATGTCAGACATCGAGAAACTTGGTCATCCAATCAAACTGCAGGATTTGGAAGAATTTTTGCAGTCGGAAATGAATGACGGATATGAAACTCTGCGGCAGGAATTTGATGTTGGTTATGATGATGATGATGATGAGGAGGAGGAGGAGGAGGAGGATTTGTTAGCATGGTAGTGATGAATGTGTTTGTAATCATTAAAAATAATTTCTAGGAAATCCCAGCGGAAAGCCCAGAAGCGACGAAAATAGCTGGGACGAACTCGTTTAACATTACTAAAAATAGATTCAAGGATGTCATTGCCTGTTAGTTTTGCTCATCTTTGGTCGACTTCATTTTCATAAATTTGTGCCATCAATTTTATTTTCCATCATCGTCGCCATCTTCAGCACTCTTACATTCAACATGATCATTGCAGGCGACCAAACTCGAGTCGTGCTGAAACGTGCTAACAGCAGCAACAACAACTTTAATGAACCATTGACGGATTACATCAATGCCAATTACATTGACGTTGTTCATTTTCTGATCGTTGATTTATATATCAATCCATCTGTCTATCTATCCACCCATCCGTCCATCCATCCGTCCATCCATCCATCCATACATCCATCCATCCATCCATCCATCCATCTATCCATGAATATATCTAAATGTGTTAATATTTGGGATTTCTTTTTTTATTTATGTGTCTGTATATATGCGTTTGTATTAGTTTGTATGTGTTTGTATTAGTTTGTATGTGTTTGTATGTGTTTGTATGTGTTATAAATGTTTCCCGCTGTTGTAATTGAAATTGATGCGTGTTGAACGGTTTCAGGGGCACAAGAAGGAGCGCTTCTACATTGCCACACAAGGTCTTTACTGCTTTTTAATGTTCAATTTATTTGCAATCGGATCATCATCATTTACTTCGTCATCATCATCATTGCACCATCTCGGCATCATCGTCTTCATCATCACCATCATCATCTTGCTGACGGCGCCAGGCTGCAAGAAGAACACGATTGTTGATTTCTGGGGCATGATATGGCAGGAGCAGTGCAGACGTGTTGTCATGGTTACCAATCTCGTTGAAAGGAGCACTGTGGGTTTCCACCTTTCTTTCTTTCTTTTTTTCTTTCTTTCCTTTTTTCTTTCTTTCTTTTTGTTTTCTCGTTCATTCGTCTATTTGTTCATTATTTCACTCGTTCATTCGTTTTTCATTCATTCATTCGCTCCATTGTTCATTTATTGTTTAGTAATTGATTGGATGTTTTGATTTTTGATTGGTTGGCTGGTTTTTTCTGATTGGTTCATTCATTTCCTGGCCTCCTCCATGAGAGAGAGAGAGAGAGAGGTGACGACGAATTTGAAACCATCCCCATCGAGCAGATCAAATGCCATCAATATTGGCCCGACAAACTCAACTCGACACGCGTCTACGGCGACATCGCAGTCCGTCTCACGGACGTCATCAAGTTGACCTACTTCACTGTGCGCTCATTGGACGTGAGGCGAGGCTCCGAAACTAGGTCAGTGAAGCAATTTCATTTTACTGCCTGGCCGGATCAAAAAGTTCCAGAAAAATTAGCCCAAGTCGTGACCTTTAGGAACAAAATAAGGTCACATGACGTCACACACGGTGGGGTCATCGTGGTGCATTGCAGTGCGGGGATTGGAAGGTCGGGCGCGTTCATCGCTATGGATCGATTGCTGGATGAGATGGAGGATGGGGAAGAGGTCGTTGGTGTGGGCGAGAGGATGGTCGATGTGATGAAGACGACGACGATGTTGAGGATGCAGCGATGCAACATGGTTCAGAAACCTGTTAGTCGTTGGTTGGTTGGTTGGTTGGCTGGTTGGTTGGCTGGTTGGTTGGTTGGTTGGTTGGTTGGTTGGTTGGTTGGCTGGTTGGTTAGTTGGTTGGTTGGTTGGCTGGTTGGTTGGCTGGTTAGTTGGCTGATTGGTTTGTTGGTTGGCTAGCTGGTTGGGTGGTTGGTTGGTTGGTTGGTTGGCTGGTTGGTTGATTGGGTGGTTGAAATGTCGTTCTCGCTTCTAAGGTTCATTGATTCATTTGTTCGTCAGGAGCAGTATATCTTCCTGTACCAAGCAGTTCTCGAGGCCTACAAGTTCGGCAACACCATCATTCAAGGCTCCAAAATTAGGCAGACTGTCGACGCCATCTTGAAACAAAATGGCGTCAATGGGAGGAGCTGCTTGTTGGAGGAGCAATATGAGGTTGGGTGATGGCGAGGATGAAGATGGTCATGTTGGCTTCTTTCCATGTTGACAACTGTTCAGATTAATTAATACTTTTAAAAATTAATGAATGCAAATCGATGATGACGATGGAGAGGGTGAGCAATTGAAATAGGCAACAACATCACAACCTCACCAACAGTTGTTGCAAAAAGTGGCCATGGAGAGCACAGCGACCATCACGTCATCTTCCTTTGAAGTGACTCTCTGTGCCTTGGAGCCTGACAATGTTGATAAGAATCGTTACTCAACCGTTCTGCCAGGTTTGCTTCTAACTATTCATTCAGTGGTTGAGCGACTGACTGACTGATTGATTGATTGATTGATTGATTGATTGATTGATTGATTGATTGATTGATTGATTGATTGATTGATGAACTAACTACGGATCATTCATTGATTCATCCACCGTTGTGATTGACAGATGACAAGTCCCGCCCATTCCTGACCAGCGTCGTTGAAGGAACGAATGATTACATCAACGCCACCTACCTTAATGTTGTCACTCTACTTTTTCTTATTTTTATTTTTTCTATAGCAGGGCACCACCACCACCACAATCATTATGACCACTAGGGCTACAAGTACCGCAACGCTTACATAACGACTCAGATGCCTCTGCCTCAGACTGTGGTGGATTTCTGGAGGCTGGTCTTTGAACATGATTGTCGCGTTGTGGTCATGCTCAACTTCTTCCAACCAGACAGTCAGGTTGTGGCGATGATGGCGATTGAATGAAACTGCTACTTCATTTGATTGCGCCACAAGTCAGTCAAACTTTCACACCGTCCTCTCAATCGCAGCAGTCCCATGGGCAGTACTGGCCGGAAGATGGTGAAGAAAGTGAGTGTGGACCGTTCCTCCTGAGGTGTCTGTCGTTCAAGAGGTATGGGGGTGTTTCGGCGAGGGTCGTTCTACTCAGTTACTTGTCTGAGGTTAGGATTCACAGTTCATTCGATCATTCATTCGTTTATCTATCCATTCGTCAATCGATCATTCCATTCATCTACCCATCCATCTATCCATCCATCTATCCATCCACGGCCCAGGTGATGATGAACAGTTCGACGAAATCCCACTTCGACACCTCTCCCCGCCAGGTCACCTTGTTTGCCTGCCATTCACTTGAAGCTTACTTTACAAAGCGTCATTTAAAACTACCATCAACAACATCAACCGCGCTAATACCATCAGCATCATCATCATCAGCAGCAGCAGCATTATTATCATCATCATCATCGTCATCGTCGTCGTTATTAAAGTTCAAAAGTGATGAAAAGTTTGAGATGGTGTGTAGGGATGTCAGTCGGTTGATGGGTTTGATGGATGCCGAGTCCTGCAACGTTGATGTCGACCTACCTGTCATCGTGCACTGCGAGTTAGTTTTTCTGCTCTGAAGGGATGGGCTGAATTGATGTCTCTTGTCTGTCTTGCCTTTCGCCGTTTTTAAGTCAAACACCTGAATTACGTACATTTTGATTCATTTTTTGGGGCTCTCCTTGTCATCGTCTCGTCATCGTCTCGTCATCGTCTCATCTCATCCACCACCAACCACCACAGTGACGGCCAGACAATAAGCGGCATGTTCGTAGCACTGTGTCAGATTCGTGAGCAGTTGCAAGAGGAGCATGAGGTGGACGTCTTTCAAATCGTCCGCTCCATCGTCTGCACTCGACCAGGCACCTTCCCCCACCTCGTCAGTTTGCTACGTCTTCCTGTTATTATTATTATTATTTATTATTATTATTATTACAATTGTTCCATGCGTTCATAGAGTTTTCCCTAACTGCTTCATACAAATGTTGAATACTGAAGACCGAACGTTTCGTTCAAAGTTTTAAGCATGGGTGAGGCGCTCAAAATAACAATTGTAATTCTAATTCCTCTATTTCTTAATAACCTCTTGGTTTGTAGATTTTATTTATCTCGAATGGCATACGCTATCATAATAATTGCACTAACATCAAAAATTTTCTGCTGTACTTTCGAAATATTCATCTGGCATTATAGCGTGATTTATGAATTAGTAAATTTTTTGGAGTTAAATGTTTTATTTTTCGAGTAATTTAATTTTGTTTCTTCTTCTTGGCGTCCGGATTATTTCTTCTTGCTGAATGGCATATTTCTGTTTGACTTGTTTTAATGATTTGATTTGATCATCGCCATTTTGTTTATTTTTGAAACAGGGCCAACTCCACTTCAGCTACCTGATGGCCGTGTACTTTGCGGAACAACAACAACAACACCAGTAACGACAACAGCAACATCAGTATCAATAGCGTTTTGAATAAATTGTGCTGCTTAATGCATCAACGTGCAGAATGTAATTTGCCTTGCTGATACATCTACCTTAAATACACACACCTGTGTGTGTGGTCTGTGGGTGTGTGTGTGTGTGTGTGTGTGTGTGTGTGTGTGTGTGTGTGTGTGTGTGTGTGTGTGTGTGTGTGTGGCAGCAGTGTGTTTTGGAGTTGTAGTAACGTGTTGCACTGCAAACGAGTGAAGGCTATGTTTCCATCCATTCAAGCGTAGTATCAATTCTTCTTCATCGTTCTTTTATCTGCTAGCACTTAATTGTTGTGCTAACATTTTTTTCAAACTTTTCTCTCTATCCTACTTCATTTCTTTGTGTTATTTTTTTTTGTCGATCTATTTCTATTCTTTATAATGATGATGATGATGATGATGATGACGTGGAGGAAGAAGATGATGATAATGATTTTGTTCTTTGTATATTTTTCTTTAGATTTTGTGTTCTTTCTTTCATTATTATCGCTCATTTTTATGTTTTTTAGTCCATCAACTTTTATTGAGCTATAATTTTTCATATATTTACAATGTTTAAAAAAACCCATTCATTCATTCATTCATTCATTCATTCATTCATTCATTCATTCATTCATTCATTCATCCATTCATTCATGGACGGTGTGAGTCACAGTATTATTTGTATGTTGTTAACAACTGTAACTGTGTACATGCCACCAATGAAGGTCTTCAGTTTGAAATTTCAATTTGGTGTCTGTGTGTCTTGCAGTGCACGGTCAGTCTGTCACTTTTTGTTCATTTCAATTCTTATTGCATGTCAAAACTTTCAATTTTTTTTAATGTGATATGATTCTTTTTCTAAATATTTAGCCATGTATGTTATAACTACTCTCTGTCTCTCTCCCACACACACACGCACGCGCACACACACGCACGCACAAATACATACATACACACACACACATACATACATACATACGCGCAGATACAGACATGCAATTTCGTTTGTTGTTTTTACAAAATGTATTCCACTTCGTGAAAGGCATTGATGGTGTAGCGCTTGTTTTTCATTGAGTTGCATTTGATTTGAAGCCGTAGAATGAGATTCATCTCTTCATTAAAACATTCATTGATGTTTGGAAGTTGTTTAAAATTTTCAAGTTTATTACCTTTTTTCAATTTTAAAACTAATAAGCTGCGTTAGATATTGACTTTATAATTAATTTACTTGCAATATATTTTTATAAAAACCATATTTATTCCTCTATTAATGTTGCCTTTATCTAAAAATGTTTTATACTTCAATGAAGGTTTTATTTTTTTCGTAGAAAGACCAGGTCACTAGTGAGCCATACAATTTGATGAATATACACAAATAATATATATATATATATATATATATATATATATATATATATATATATATATATATATATATATATATGCTAATTTATTTATTATTCATAATGAATCATTATTTTCTTACTCAGTGTCTGTATAGATTAGTGTAAGCATAGTTTAATTATTTTAAGCAGATCAGAGATATGCGAGCTTTTTTACATATATTTTTATCTGATTTTTTGTGTTTCTTTTATTATTTAATTTCAATATTTTAATGTTAAATTTTTTATGAAAATTATGAAACTTTCAATTTACAAATTTAAATTATTTATGAAACAATTATTGATGAATTTTCAGAACTCTTGTTTACCTTGCATGTGTCATTACCATATTTATATGAAAATCTCAACAGGTTTCATTCATTCTTGTTGAATTAACATTTGGGAGTTTGTAGAAATATGGTTGAAAATTCTTTCGCTCTTAAAAAATGGTGGCTTTCCATATTTCGGCACATTTGTGCTTTATTTAGCTAATTTCACTTCAACTGATTTTATCGTCTGGGCGCTGGGCGTTTTAATTTCAAAAGATTTATTATTTATAATTTGTTTTAACGGACTCACCAGTAATCATATTTTTTTAAACTCGCCATTATTTCAAATAGAAGCTTTTTTTAATCCAACCGACCGCCATTGAAGTGATGAAATGAACAAATACAAATTCATCGACGTTATTGGTGAAGGTTGGTTAGTTCAACAACTTAAAAATAAAATAACTGAACTTCATCCTCTTTCAATTCATTATTATTATTAAGTAAAAAATTTAATTTACCACAAAATGAATATATTTTATTTTTCGGATATTGTAGTATTATCTATTATTTTTTTATTTATATTATAATGAACCTTATACTCTTATTTATAGTACACTGAAATTTGCCATAGTGCAGGCTGTTGTACGTACATTTGTTGAAGTAGAGGTGACCCTAACCCACCTACCCTAACCCTATATGGCCTATATAGTCCTATCAATATAACTACATAGTACATATAGTATATCTTTATAAATAACTTAATAACAATAAACTTGATAACGATAATTATAACAATATAAAACTTAATATTTCACAGTATAAAATCCTATATAACTATTCTATACAACTCTATACAACTTAGTCTATATATCTTAAATTTGCCAGGGGCTTATGGCATTGTCATGAAGTACAAAAACAAGGTTATATTTTTATGATTTTTCTTATCATACAATTACTAATTATAATTACTTACAATATTTTTTATTCTTGTTTATTTAAGCTGTGTTTTTTCAATTTTACTATTTGAGTTATGTGTTTTTTTCTGTAAAAGTGTAAACTTAATTTTTTCAACATTTTTTCACAAGCAATCTGGAGAGATTTGTGCCATTAAGAAGTTTAAAGATGTTGGAGGTAGTCTCTTTTGATTTGATAGGAGTTCATAATGATGCTAAGTTTTTTACTTGATTACATATGAAGTTAATAATTTTTATGTTATAATTTTTCATAAAATAAAAAGACAATGAAGATATGAAAATAACAAACATGCGAGAGTTGAAGTTATTGAAAAGTCTGAAACATGAAAACATCGTTAGCATCAAAGAATCATTTTTCAAACACAAGAAACTTTGTATTGTTTTTGAATATATCCCAAAAGTTGGTGTCTTTACTATTTGCTTTTTGAATCAGTATATAAATTAAGTTTATTCAGTTTTAAATAATTGATAATTTAGTTAAACTCAATTTTATTTCATTTGTTGAAGAACGTGTTGGAAATTCTAGAAGAATATTCAGATGGAGTGCCCGTGGACCAGTTGAAGTGGTACATTTATCAACTTTGTCGGGCTGTAAACTACTGTCATGATCGAAATATCATTCACAGAGGCTGACATTTTGTTTATAATTATTATCATTGATGCTCTTCTGACGTCGCTGTTGAAATTTTCATTTTTAGATATAAAGCCGGAAAACCTTTTGATTAATAATGATGGAGACCTCAAACTTTGTGACTTTGGTATGAAAATAAGACATGCAAATACATTTTTAAATAATTTAGTTCTAAATACAAGATGTAAACAAAAACATAATTTTTTAATTCAGTTTGCAATATTTTAAAAGGTTTTGCAAGAAACCTTACTTTATCAGAAGGTAACCACCTGACAGAATATGTTGCTACCAGGTGGTACAGAGCACCTGAACTCTTACTTGGGTCTGTAGTGTTGATGAATTGGCGGCATTGATCTGTAATGTTGTTTGGTTGGCAACGTTGCACTATGGTCTTAAATATTATTTGATTCGCTATGTTGCTTGCTCAGCGAATTGGTTATTCAAGGCTTTAAGATCATCTTTCAATATCATCTTTCAATTATTTCGTAATCGTCTTTTAATTATTTCAGTTTGGCTAACACTTCATTTAAATAAGTGATTTTTACCGTTTGTGTAAATTTGTTCAATAAAAAAATTTAAAAAATAAATGAATGAATTGATTGATTGATTGATTGATTGATTGATTGATTGATTGATTGATTGATTGATTGATTGATTGATTGATTGATTGATTGATTGATGGATTAACGAATGAAGAGCATCATATGGGAAGCCAGTGGACATCTGGTCCGTTGGATGCATCATGGCAGAACTGAGCAATGGTCGTCCATTATTTGCTGGTGAGAGTGAAATTGATCAGCTCTATTTGATCCAGGAAATAATTGGACCCCTCCCTCCCGCCATGGTTAAATATTTCTTCAAGAACCACAGATTCGATCATTGGAATGTAAGTTTTTTTCTGAATCTACATTTTTTATCTATTTTTTATCATATATGAATTCATCTCTTTATCTTAACTTACTCTAAAATTACTTCACGTTAGTTTTTTTTGTTTTACTTGGCAGCTTTGCTCATGCAAAATAATTCAACTTTCTAAAATTTTACTTTGTACAAAATATATAAAATTTTTGAGAATTATAAATAAAATTGAAGAATTAAATTGTTTAAAATCATTTCATCTTTTAGTTTCCATCGGCTGGTAAATCAAGCAGCTTGGATGCTAACTTCAAAAATATTCTCCTTCCTCTTCTTCTCAGTTTTCTGAAGGTTGCTGCATATCATTATACAATTTCTACTGTTCAGTAAAGTTGTAATTCTGGAATGTTGTACAGTACTGTTCATTAAATAGTTACTAATTAGGTGTAAGCGTGGTCAAGTAAGTTACGTGGGAATGACTATATTAAGAAGATTTTTGTGGTTGTTATTTTGTACTGTTTAAAAGTTTTAATCAAGAAGATCAATAACAATTAAATTCATTAGTTTTTAACATTAATTTTAAATCGTTTAAAATTATACCATATTTCAAATATAAAACTTTTTTCATTTATTCGTTTGTTCGTTGTTTTAGTCAGTCCTAGCATTAGATCCAAGCATGAGATTGACGGCCGATGATTGTGTTGAACACCCATGCTTTCAAATGGAACGCTCCTCCAATATTTCGCTCACCAGAAGACGAGACAGAAGAAAAAATCAAATTGCACAGGATAGTGTTACAAATGATGAAAATGTAAATAAGCTTGCAAATTTGGATAGTTTCGTATTGAACTCCGTAAAAAATAGCCATGAACCGAACTTGGAGTCTGGCCACAATTTGGAGAAACAGTCAGAAGCTAATTGTAAAGTTAGTGAAAGTGTCATGGTGACAGCATCAACTAAATTCTTAAGGCGAAATGGTGATCGTTGTTGTCAGGTAACTAAAATACCAATCTTAATTAAAGGTGCGAGAACTGACAATTCGAAAGATGTAGATAATATCAACGAGCATTGCAAACCAAACATTGAAACTAAACTGCTAAAAGAACTGAAAACAAAAAATTTATTGAGTGAAAAACGTTCTTGTGAGAAAGTTACTGCAGCTTCTGAGGAATCATCATCTGCTTCGGATACCACTAATGAAAAAAAGATAATCATTAATGATGTTAGTTGTAGCATTAATAATGATTCCTACGATAATATTAGCAGGAACGTCAGGAACAAACCCAATCTGAAACTCCTCTTCAAACGTGCTTACAACATGAACTCCACACCAAACGCTAGCAACGAGACTGCAGTTAAAATAGCTAATTTTGGATTGCAAACCGATAAGGGTAGCATTGAAAGGGCTTCCATCGATAAACTTAACAAAAACTCGAATAACGTTAATCCAAGTCTCTGTCCTTCTGAAAAGATTGTTGATTTAAAGAAAGATTCTATGGAAATTTGTAAAGGTGAGTAGGCATGTTTACACATTTTATGGTTTTTACTCTAAATAAATTTCATCCTTACTACACTAAATCATAGCTTTTAAATATCGCGCAGGTATCAGCTTTCCAAATTTGGTGAACGAGAAGAAAATAGAAAAGGATGAAATTGTTAGAAATGAGAATGAAGATGAAAGAGACTTTGTCTCAAATAAAGATGGCAAACGCGATATTAATAAACATGATAATTTTAATAGGAACGGACTGGCCGCTGGTAGTAATAATCGTTGCTCGAAATTCGATTGCGACTCAAACTTTATTGATTACGTGGACAGTTTTAAAAAGTTCCGCAGCAAGATGTGCCAAAATGTTGTTTGTGCTAGCGCTAGTGACAGGTTTGTTTATTCGAAAACTCCAATTCAATCGTTGGCTAAATTCTTATTTTCGATTTAACCGTTGTGACAAATTAAATCGATTTTGACTGCATTTGTCAATGACTAGCTATTCTTTTCATATATAATATCACTTTATTGAGGTTCCATTTATTTTTCAACTAAGTATCCGCCATTTTCTCAGCATGAGTTGTAACGTAAAGAGGAATCGAGTGTTATATTTGAGTCCAATAGAAAAATGGGAGCGTAGTGATGTTATGAAGGAAGATGAAGAATGTGATAAAGTAAAAGGTATTCATCTCCACAAATCTGTCATTGCTTCGTCATCTTTACATACGTGCAATGAAGTTGATGATAACGATGGCGATGATTCTGGCGGTGAGAACGTCGCTGATTGCGGACGAATAGTAAGAAATTATTACGAAGAAGTGGGAATAGACGTGGAGGAGCACAAATGTATCTGGTCCAATATGGTGACCGACGAGGATGGGGATGTATGTAACGGTGATCATAATTTTCAACACCACGGGGCAAACAATATAGCTGGCAACGCTGGTGATGGCGTCAACAGTGGTGCTAACTGTTCCACGCATGAACCATACCAACCAAATTGCATTAACCGTGAGCAAACTTTAACACCTGACATCGATTGTGTGGAAGACGATGATACTTTTTCAGATTTAAACATTTGCCAAGTGAGTACATCTTTACATTATTATGTGATTTTTTTCATTTTATTCTACTAGTTCGTCATGATCATATTATTTTCTTGAGACTGCTAGATCATTCTTTTAATGATTTTTTGTACGCTTTAGTTTCCTTATCTCCGTGATCTTTTTTCCTGTTGATCTTTTTTATGCTACCCTTATCTCTTCTACTCTTACCCTAACACTTCTGTTAAACACTTTTACGTTAAATCTGCGTTGCTTTTTCTGGTACTTTTCTCTGGAACTTTCTATCCATTTATAACTACTCCATCACTTATTAAGTTTAGAGCGGATCTCAAAACTCATCTTTTAATAGAATTCGTTGAAGAGAGCTGTTGAACATCGCGGAAATGGGGCTTTAAAAACGAATTGATTGATTGATGAATTAGAGCGTTAAATTCTTGTTTAATGCCATTTTCAGTTAATGTAGGTTTACGATGTTTGCTTTATTTTCGATTTTACTTCGTTTTAGTAATTTTCATTATTTATCACAGAAGAGGTTGAACAAAGAAGGCCGTCCACGACATTCGGGAGAAGGACGACATCTTCAACTACTTCTTGATGGGCGACGCGAAGAAAGTTTGCCGGTAGACAATGAACAGCAATCAGTAAGATTTGACGAGGATCGCGAACAACAAATTCCACCTGTTGTTTTGAAAAGTCAGTTTCAGCAAGCTGCTCGACAAGTTTTTCAGAAATCTCCTCAAAAATCATCACAACATCTCAGTCAACCTTCACGAAATATACTTCAATGTGCTCGTCAACAACCTTTTCAATCATCTCAACGAGTTGCTCAACAAAGTGACGCTAACGAAAAAAAATCTGCGATACAACAGCCAGCGCACCAACGTGATAAAAAACAAGAAATCTTTCAAGAACATCATGAGACACAACGGCAACATCATTCCTACACAAAACCGATACGCAAACGTTGGAAAAAGATGGGAAAATCCTAATTTTGAATTGTGTCTTTAAGAGATTTATTCAAATATATATATTTATACTTTTTAACTTTTTGAAAGATTTTTTTAATTATTTTTTATATAGTCTTTTTTTTGTTCAAACTAAACTGTATACTGATACTAAAACTGTTTTTTCTTTCTATTTTTATATACAAAATGGTTTATATATATATATACATATGTATATATATATATATATACGGTTGTTAATATGCATATATAGTTATATAGAGTTTTATAGGATTTTATTTTATTATATAGTGTAATATACGGTTAAATTTATATATAGTTATGTAGAGTTATTGATTATATATAGTTATATAGTGTTATATACGGTTTTTAATACGTATATATAAAATAAATTTTATTCAATTGCCTATATTTGAAATTTTTTAACAGTATACGTTTTGATTTTTTTTTAATTATAACGTATCAATATTACAGGCTGCCAACTTTAAAACCAAAAAGAGAATAAGAACGTGTTTATTGCGGCGAAATATGAAAAAGTTCAGTGAATGTTTATTATGTTAAGGTGGTAACGAGACATTTCACTGCTTCGTGTCGTGATTGGCGCGAGGACAATCATGTAATTTTATAACACAAAAGTTTACGTGCCCATGTGAAAGTAAATACATTCAATAATAAAACTTTCATTTATATACGGTCGGTAAAATTTAAAACCATGTACCAAAATATGTTTATAATATATTTAAATAAATAAACAAGTAAATAATGCGATATGTAATAAATGAGAAGTCTGACTTACAAATTTGTGAAAATATGACGGGGCTAGCAGATAAGGGCTATATTAAATGGCCAGATGATTAGATGGATGGACTAGATTTGTTCCAAAAAAAAATTTTAAAAATAAAAATGTCAATCGATAAAATAATATATATTGGAATATAACAAGTTAAATTGAAAGAGTGAATAAATCAAAAAAAGAATAAAAATTGAAAGAATGAAGAAGCAGGTGTGAATTCAGTGACCGGTTGAAAGTGAGGTCCTCTGAAGTCTCTATCACAGGTTAACTAACTACGTGAGAACGTAGGACGCGTGGACGATGGGAAGGAGGAAGGCGGTCAGCAGGAACATCGTCTCGTCACCACCTTTACAATTATCATCATCGTCATCGTTCTAGTATATTTTCTCAAAACACTGTGGAACATTCGTTAGCATACTCATCGAAGTTAAAGTCTCCGATATCATCATCGTCGTCGTCACCATTATTATTGTTGACATCTTCAGTTACGTCATTATTGAGCCACAAGGTTACAAAATCGGGAGTGGAACGATAGAGATGAGCTGAACCGTTGTGACGTTCTTTCTGTTGTAGATAGTTAGTCTCAAGATTGTTCGTGTCATTGAAATCTTCCAATTCAACGAGAGGCTGAGGTTGTTGACGATGATGCTGCTGCTGTTGTTGTGGTGGGTGGGTGTAGAAGTAATGCTGTTGCTGCTGTGGTTGGCGGGTGTTTCTGCCATCAAGTTCAAGACGAATATCGCCGTCGTCGTCGAGTCTTCCGACGTTGTTGTAAAAATTATACTTGCTGCTTTTCACGTTTCTATTGTCGGTGCTGAGGTGTTGAAAAAATCGCTGATTGTAGTCTTGGTTATTTTTATTGACGTTGAAGTAGAATTGATGTTGCCTATTCAACTGCTTCTCAAACTCCTCCTCCAACTTCTGCACAGGTGAAACATTCAATGCTTTTGGAATATTCATTAAAAGGAATCAACCAGTCAACATCCACTACATAGTCAACTAACCAACCAACATCCATCATGCATTCAACCATGAAGCGAACGAACCTCCTCTCTTTTCTTTACACTTTCTCTCCAAAAATTGCGCTCTCTTCTCGACCTCTCTTCCTCCAGCGTCAATTTCACGTTCAAATCTTCCTCCAATCTTATCTCTCTCTCCATCTGTTCATGTAACGAGTCATTCAAAACATTAGAAACGATATTAAACTGAATAATGTTTGCAACAAATATCAGGATCAGTAAATTGCGTGTTAACAAAAATTAGCAACGGCGTCATTTAAATTGTTTCTGAATTATTTAATATATATATAAAATACCATAATTAATGCAGTAATTTATGAAATCTACCGAATCTCTAGTGTTAAATTGTTTTCTATTATATTTCTCAATATTTCTAACCAAATTCTTTTCGTCATTATTTATTTTATTAAAGTTAGAACAATATACAGTTTTCCAAATCATTCTCGAGTGTGAAGGACCTCTTTTGATTTTTCAACCATCTTCAGTACTTGTTTCCGTTTGTATAGGCAATTTGTATGAAGAAATTGTGCAAAAAATTTGTTTTACCGCCCTTAATAATTTGGCCTGCAAGCGCATAAACATTTTTTAGAAATAATTGAATGAACGAAACATGTGAAATGAATGAACGAATGCTTGGAGACCATGTTGGCACTGAGTTCCTGGATAACGTCTTCACACCTCCCATGAAACTCCTCTTTCCTTCTCATCAACATCTCTCTATGTTCTTGAAACTTCTTCTCCACATCTTGTCTTTCCATCCTCTCAAACTGTGTGAAAAAGAGTGAAATTAACTTTAATTTATAATCTATTTTGCATGATTTTTTTCCAGTTTTTCACCATCCAACTGTATAACAAAGGACAACAGCATCAGCAAAAAACAGTTGAAAAATAGAAATGGGAACTTTTTTAATGGATTCCCTCTCTGTTGACAGTGCATGGCCACCGAAAGTTTCTGATGATGAGGATGATGGTGATGAGGATGGGTTTTTCACGTCCTGGGTGTTTTTAAGTTTCAAATTTTCTTGGAACTCCAACATTCTCCGTCTCTTTTCCACTTTCAAATCCTTCAAAAATTCCCTCTCCCTCTCCTCGCCATCTCTCTTCATCTTCATCTTCATCATCTCCTGCCTCTTCAACACTTCATCCACTTCCTGGCCAGTTATTACAATTTAAAGATTCGAAACATGGAGAAGGAGAAGGGAGAGCAAACAAAGGACTACCCCCGCCACCAACCTGTGCATGCCTCGCCTGGGCCTGCTTTCGTAGCACCTCAAACATCTGAACGTGTTGCTGTTTGTTTAACTCATTTCTTTTCTTCAGTACATCCTCTTCCAAGCTCCACATCTCTCTCTCACATTCTGTATGGATACATTTTTTTACTCACTCACTCATTCATTCATTTAACATGTTCACCTTGAATTAACATCGAATTACTGCTATCAAATTCTCTTGTATACCGTGATGAACGTAGAATGGAACAAAAATGATCTACAACTTTCAACCAATCAATCAACCAATCAATTAACCAACCAGCCACCAACCAACCAACCAATCAATCAACCCACAAATTAATCAACCAACCTTTGATGAGTTGATGTTTCTGCCTAAGGAACATCTCTTCAACGTCTGCCATCTTTCTTTGATGTCTACTCCTCAACTTGCCCAACAAACTCATCATCATCATCTTTTGTTGCTCTTTGTATAGCTGCAACTATTTTTTGTGATTGGTTAGTTGTTTTATTGTCGTTTGTATCGAGGCACATGATTGGCTGAGAAAATTAAATAAGTCAATATGGTTAACTGATTGATCGATTGATTGATCGTTCGAATAATTATCTATTACAACGGATTGAAATGGTATCCAAAAAACTAACATTTTCAAAGTTTTGCATCTCCTTTCGACTTACCATCAGTTTAATATCTTTGCTGGACATGTTGCTCTTCATTGCGTCTTCTTTCATTAATTTCAAATCGCGGTTCAAATTCAGGCGAAAGGATTTCAGTTCTTTGGCCTGAATGTTGGTGACGATGGAGAAGATGAGATGTGTAGATAGATAGATAGATAGATAGATAGAAAGAGAGAGAGAAAGAGATAGACAGATAGGTAGATGGATAGATAGATTGATTGATAGATAGATAGATGGCAGGCGACCTGTTGTTCAAGGATCTTCTTGTGCCTCTCTCTAAACTGTTCATCATCTCTTTTCTCCATCATGACCATCTCTCCTTTCTGCTCCCTGCCCAACTTGATGCATTCAGTGTTGTACGCTCGCAAGCATTTCTGAGGGGTGGGTAATAAAAATCATCATCATCTTAGCTTATATGTAATAAATAACGACATTAACATTATGAATATCCAAACCTTCGTCAACAACTAAATCAATAACATGAGCAGCAGCAACATCAATGACATCAACAACACCAACAATGACCTTGACACTGGCGAGATATTGATGTTGAATCTGCTGTTGCTGGCTATTGAAATCTTGCAGTTGTTGGTTTTGTTGTCGGTTCTCAATTATTTGTTGCATCCGCATCCTTCTGTTGCTCGCTCTCCTGATAATGATCGTCATTAATAATAGTAATAATAATAACACCAATACTAAGAAGAATAGCGATAAAAACAACAATTTCAAAAATATTGATAAATCCAATTTCATCAGAGCATTTCGCCATGAATTTACCTATAAGCTCTCTCCTTCATCTCCCGATCTCCTGCCCTGCTTGTGACGTCATAACCCCCAAAGTTATCGTCACCATCATCACAACTACCATCATCATTATCATCGTCAGTTCTAACAATTCTCGTTGTCTGATTGGTCAGTTTTTGTCCATTGTAAGTGTAAGTACGGGTTTTGGTCAGCGATCTGTAGGTCGATCTCTGCAGAAATTAATAATATTAATTTATTTTCCCATACCTCCATATTTTGTTCTCTTGCACTGGCTACCTATGAAATATAGAATAATTTTTTAAATTTGCACATTTATGTATAAGTCTCAATCTAAATTCTTAAGTACTTATCAGATATATTAATTGAACCTAAAAGCCCCTGTTTACGATCGTCTTCTCGTTCTCACTTCTTCTTAACTCGTGTTAAGCACTCTTTTGCTAAATCTGCATTTGCTTTTTCTGGCCCTTTTCTCTGGAACTCTCTACCTACTTCTCTGACTACTTCTCCATCACTTACGAAATTCGGAGCGGATCTCAAGATCCATCTGTTTGCAAAATTCATTGAGGAGCGCTGTTGAATATCGCGAAAACAGTGCTTTATAAACTAATTAATTGATTGATTGATTATGAAAAACTGACATTCATTTGTGAATAAATTAACATTAATTCGTGAATAATTAATGAAATATTACAATGTTACTAAAAATTCATTTTTGAAACATTGAAACCAAAGAACTAAATAACAGAACAAAATGACAATAGCCATCAACTTATCACTAAAACGACAAACATTTCTATTAAAAGTTCTATGCACATCATGGATAAGATCATTATCAGGATGGTTATCGAGATGGTTATCAAAACTGTTATCATCGTGGTTTGAAGATTTGAAGTTGGTGCTATTGTTGTCAGCACGGCCACTCTTAATGTCATTTGTATTATTCTTTATGATCCAATTGTTATCATAACCATAATTTGATTTGTTGTTAATGAAGCCATCATCGCTGTTGTCATCACATCTGAATTGATGTTGTTGACGTTGCTGTCTGCCGTTCATTGCTCCATATATTGCCATTTTGAAAATATTGTTGTTGTTGGTACTGTTTTTAACGTTGTTGCAGTGTATTATGTTGTTAGGCTTATATTTATGGCTAGTGCAAAAATCATTCGTCTTGTGGTTGTCGCTAGTTAATGTAGCTGATGAGATTTTTAATGGAGATGATGTCGTTAATGTTGTTGTTGTCCATGTTCCGAATGTCGTCGGTGTTTTTGTCGATGTCATTGTCGTTACGATGGATGTTGTTGATGCCAACTTAGGAGCCTGCTGATTGTTAAGATCTGAATAATAAAATCTCTCTAATGTGTTGTTGTTGTTGCTATTGAATTGAGTGTTTCCAAAATTGATACTTTTAGCACCTATCTTCACATCGGTCAGCCATGGATTTGCTTTGTCATCGTCACCACCATTATATTTATTATTATTATTATTAAATTTATTATTATTAAATTTATTATTATTATTACCATTGTTGTTGTTCAGAATGAACTCATGGTTAACGATATCATCATCGATATTTGTAACCAATTTGTCATCATCATTACCATCATCATCATCATCATGACCACCCTCCCCGCTGATGATGACGTCAGAATATTGAACGATCACCTCGCCTAAGTATTCGGCAATTAATTTTTTCAACTCGTCATCCTCATCATCATCATCATCATCGTTGTTGTTGTTGTTGTTTCGGCTTGTGAGAAACTTGTGCTGAAAAATGTCCAACAATAAAATACATTACCACACCATTTTGTAGTTCATTCATTCGTTCGTTCATTCATTCGTTCGTTCGTTCATTCGTTCATTCATTCATTTACTTACCTGCAACAATTGTGACGATCTGTACCTGATGTGTGGATCTTTCTGGAGGCAGCATGCTACGAAGCTGTTGAAATCGTCCGACCTGATTGGTCGGTTGTTTGATTGATCAGTTAATTGATTGATTGATTATCTGACTGATTAATTGGTTAGTTATTGGTTTACATCTATTAATTGAACAAATGTTTCATTATAATGTAACATCAAGGTGATAGCTTCCTTTCTCCCAACCAACCAGCCAACCAACCAATCTCCAGGTTTATCCAGTATAGGAGGGGGACTTTTGATGATTTTCAATGTGACTCTGGAAGGATTCATTTTGTTGAAGGGGGGATCAAGTTGGGCCAACTCGATCATCAGGATTCCTGTTCAACAAAATGCCATCAACATCAGCAACAACATCAAAGGCAAACAAATGAACACCCACCTAGCGACCAAACGTCAACTTTGCAGTCGTAACTGTGCTCTCTACTCACCTCGCATTCAATCAACTCTGGGGCCATCCTTCGAAATAAACAACTGATTGAAAACTCTAAATACGATTACTACGTTAATGTTCAATTTAAATGTCAATGAATCATTGCAGCAACCACGCATCATCATCATCTCTTCAGCGCTTCTCAACCTTTTGAGATTCAAGGACCACTTAAAAAATGTGTCTCAGTCGCGGACCACTACTGAAAATTTTGCTACTAGCGCACTCGAAATTTATTTCTATATAATTATTATTTCATGTAATGATGGGACAGCTACACATAGTTAGCACAACATAGTTCTTAGCATAACTATTAAACTTAGAAAACTTCAGTTACCACACTTGACTATAGGTGTATTAAAATTGTTATTTAGAATCATTTTTTATATATTTTAATAAATGTTTTAACTTCCAATTAAAAAGTATAATGTTCGTTTTACCTTGATATTTGTATATAATGACGTATCATCAATTTTTATATCAAATATGAAACAAATTGTAATGACATCTTCACTTGCTACTTAATGTCACTTGCTAACAATAATGAATAACAATAAACAGGTGGTTTTTTTAACGTGCCAACTACATTATAAATAATGCAACATTTAATTTTAGTGTTGGCCTTGAGCCTGCACAGTTGAGCGTAGCTTATCCAAACGGGGAGTAATGCTCGAAAGACTCAATCGGAGTTCATTTTTCATTTTTTTTATTTAAAAAAAACATGCACTTCACACTTTGCTTGCAGACCACAAGGCAAATTTCCACAAGTGGTCCGCGTACCACAGGTTATTGAGAACCGCTGTGCCAGGTAACATCAGCTATTCAACTTCTGCAATGTTTAACTAAATGTTTAGTATCAACTAAATGGAGGAATAAATAACCTTCACAATAGTTAGAGGCCGTTCGAGTATTACGTAACACGAAAAAACGACTTTTTTGACCCCCTCCCCCCCCTTCGTAACACTTCCGTAACAAACGACTTACCCCCCCCCCCCCCCTGTTACGTAACAAAAAATATTTTTAATTTTTCGGTAATAACAAACAATTGAATTTAGAGAAGAAGCAGAATTTTTTTTTGATTTTTTTCCGTATGTACCACGCGGTCACGAAAATGCATTGCATTCGTCGTGTTTTTTTATCAGAATGTTCATAACTGCTAAGTTTCATGGATGAAAACGACAATTTTAAAGAAATATGATCATTAACCATTTATTAACATAGATTCTATAAAAACTACACTAACATTTGTTAATAATGAAAAATATAAAAAACAACATTTTTTTCTGTGTTACGTAACAATTTTTGAACCCCCCTCCCCCCCGTAACACTCCGTAACAAAATATTAGACCACCCCTCCCCCCCCCCGGAGCGTTACGTAATATTCGAACGGCCCCTTATCCATTAAAATTAATTTTATAACTTTTATGTTGAAAATTAAGAAACGCAATACAGACATTATTTTTGCACTAATAACAATAATAATAATAATAATAACAATAATAATAATAATAATAACAATAATAATAATAATGATAATAATGATGAAATATGAGGCAACCAGTAAGGCGATCCAATGAATGAGTTCCTCCGACTGTCAGCTGCAGAGCACAATGCTGACACTCCGAAGTCTCCTGATAATGATGTTGTTATTGTGATGGTGATGATGATGTTGTTAATGTCATGATGGATGATGATGATGATGACTACAAATGAGCCAAGAACAAACGAACGAACGAATGAATGAACAGACCCAACTTGATGCAAGCCTCATCAGTGACCAGAACATTAGCAGCTTTCACATCTCTGTGAATAATGAAGCAGGTTTCATGTAAGTAGGTCAAGGCCAAGCACAGCTGTCTGGCAACTGACCTAATTTGCTTTTCATTCATTGGTCGTTCAAGTTCCTGCATTATTGTATCTAGAGAGCCGACCTTGCAATACTCTAGAAACATCTGGAACATGGAGATCATTATGAAGTTTTGAACTTCACTAAAACACTTTCAATCTTCTACGAACAACACATTACAAACTACAGAGCTTAATAGCCCATGAGATGATAAATGAACATCTAACAAATAACAAACATTCACATCTCTTGAACCAGTTCAAATATGTACAAACCCAAATTTTGGAGTTGAAGTAGAAGGCTTCGTACAACTTGATGACATTGATGTGATTGATGTCACACAAGGCCTTCACCTCAACACAGTAATCAGTGATGTTATCTTCATCATTAATCAGGTCCACTTGTTTCAATGCTGCCAACTTCTTTGACGTGACATGCTCGGCCTTCAGTTTGAAAGTTCAAAACAGCTTCAATGATTTATCAATCAAATTGAACAAAACATTTCTCTCCAAACAGCTACATTGTGTTTAAATGAGCATTAAAATGAAAAACATATGCAAAGATTAAAAAATTTAGGACAAACCTTGTATATTTTTCCAAAAGCTCCATCACTAAGTTCACTTATAATTCTCCACTGATCATTTGGATCAGAATTCACTTTTAAAAATCCTGACAAACTTTTTAAAGTATTGACAACAGATGTTTGGGACAATGATGATGAAGATGCAGTTGTTGTTGGGACTCCATATATGAAAAATGACTTTAACTTTTTTATTATACCTGTCATTTTCTTTCATTTGCAACTGCTTTTTATTTTTATTGTTTGATTTTGATAAATTTATAATTTAACAAATAATCAAATAAACTCATCAAACAAACACTGAACCAGAAATAAATAAATCTATCAGTTTTGTTGGATTGAAAGTTGGAAATTTCTTAAATTAGTTGACATTTTGTTACAAAAGAATTAAAATGAAAAATGACTGCCAGGTGAGTTAATCTCCCTTCACATCACATCAGGAGTGGAGATTGCACCAGAGAATTGATCAATTGATCGGAAGACGATTAATGGCTTTCGATTGCTATGAAATAAAAACATTTGCAACAAATACGCGAAATTTTATCCAGATAAATAATTTATTACACTCGAAATGAAATTTTCTGTGCAAAATATCGCAACATGACAACTAATCGATCTGCCATGTTTATCTACCTGTAAGGTAAAATGTGGAATTCTAATTACATTTTTAGTTTAAAAGTTCATCTAGATTGAAACTCTTTCAAAGACACAATGGTAGGGAAACGTGCAAAACAAAGCAACGTGACGTCATTCTCGAGCCGTCAACATTTCTTTTGAGATATGAAATAAAGTTGAGAAAAAAAAAAAAAAAAAAATGTTTACTGGACAACTTTTTGTTTAAATAAATTTCGATCGATCGATCGATTGATCGATCGATCAATCAATCAAACAATGTCAATCAATCAATCATTTACTTGTTCGTACCTGGTCAAAAAACAAACAAATAAGCATCTGATCAACCGGCATTCAGCAATCAGCCACTCAATGAATCAATCAGCTGGATAACGTCCTGCTAGCACTCAACCAATTGTTAACAATTTGTAAATCATCAACAGTCAACCCGTGCCCACCAATGTTGTTGCTGCTGCTGTTGTTGTTGCCGCCAGCATCATCATCTGCGCCCGGGTATAATCTTGTTATTGGTGTCGTGAAAATGTTGCCGTGCAAATTTCTTATGTAAGTAGAACTTCTGCTGTTGTTGACGTTGTTGTTGTTGTTGACGTTGTTGTTGCTGCTGCTGTTTTGATTCTTGGAGCCATCAATGGCGATGTTGAAACTTATGTTGAATATTATTTTCTTCTTACTGCTGTTGCTGCAGTCATTGTCACCGTTCAGCTGATTACCATTCTTACAATCATTATTATCATTATTATTATAATTTTTATAATTATTGATGTTGTTGTTAATTATGGATGTTTCATCACTTGACACACTCCTAGTTCTGACCATCGTGAAGGATGATGGCGATGACGACGACGATGGTAATGATGATAATGATAGAGAGCCTTGCTTGTGTAATAAGAATGATGATGATGATGATTGTTGCGATTGTTGCAATGATAATGATTCCAGAGTCGATGCAAACAATGATGTTGTCATATACTGCATAGCTCTTTTCGCAAACTTCCCATTCTCGTTGTAACCAAATTTTAGAGGTCTGCTGAGGAAAATTCCGCTTGACGCCAATCCAGACTCATCTGGGAATTCTCTAACTTTTCTTAATTTCCTCTCAAATTCACTTTCACTTTCTACTACTGCTGTTCTGGAATTGCTGAAATTATTACCATCACTGGCGGCATTATTAATATTATTTTTGCCGTCTGAGGTGGTGTTCGTGTTAATGGTTAGAGATAACTTCTTTGGATTCTTCAAGTTCGTCTTTTTTTCTTCTTTGGCTCCGTCATTATTATTGAAATCATTGATGTTGCTATCGCTGCTGATATTGTTAATGAAGTTAGTTTTATTGTTGTCGTCGTTCGTTTGTTTGTCGTCAACGTCGGGCACAAGTTGCAGGTGTTCAGCCGTTATGTTCCTCCTGCTAGAGCGTTATGAAAGTGACGATGAACGAGAAGATGATGGTGGCGAAGAAGAAATAGGTATTGATTTTTACGTTATTATTAAACTCTCCATCGTAATCATCGAGACGTTCCCAAGTATCGATCATCTATCATCCTCATCATCATCTCGTCATTACATCCTAGCATAATATTTCAACAAATACGTTTGAAAAAATGATGACGCTAGAAGGAACGAAATTGAAACGAATGAACATACCAAAAAGCCAGAATAGTTTTGAGACTGTCGACGACTTGAGAGGCTGTCAATCGACTGCTGGCATCGGCTTTTAACAGTCCGTTTATCAGATGAATTGTACTTTGTGACACACGCCCATCCCTACAAACGTCATCATGACATCATCCTCATATCATCATCATCATTATAACACAATGAGCTAAGAGGTTTCAATAAAAATAAATGTCAGTCTAATTGGCTGGCTTGCATGCTTAAGTTAATGTAGACGAAGCGAGCACAATATTTTAATAAATGAAACACAACAATGTCGCCAAGAATGCATTTATATTGTATGCTTAAGCAGCAAATATTTTGAAAAATGTGCAACGTGGCACGAAAAGACACGGACAACTTAGTAGTGACTGAATATACCTATGTGAAATACACGGTCCACAAAAACGCATTTTATCCTGATGTGATCGAAACAATTTGTATAATATAATCGAAAACTGCTTCAAAATAATGCAGAACATTGCGACAACATCTCAAAACATTTAGGGGCTATGGTGGTTAGATGAATGTTAATATCATACGGTGGCTGACATTGATGGCGGCATTAAAGTTAACGCATGAAGCTTTTGGCTGACTTACAACAAAAACACAATTTTTCTTAATTTAATCTGATAATTTGTTGTAATATAATTGAAATATTGATCATAATATGTATTAAATCGAAAATAATTTTAAAATAGTGTGGAACATCGCGACGATGTCATAGAGGCGTACTTGAGAAGCACACGAACGTATTTGGCTGAATTTTCACACTAGCATTATTTATCTTAATATACTGAAAACAATTTGATAAAAATCGTTAAAATGTTACTCAAAACTCAATTATCCAACGCATGTACTCAAAAATTACTTTGATATAGTGCAGAAAAATGCGATAATATCACCAAACACTTTTTAAAAAATAGATATTTTTATCACTCCAGTTGTTTAGTTGAGTTCGTTTCCAAACAAAAAATTTAATTTGACATGTGCAACTAAGAAAAGAGACGGACCCAGGGATGGTGTAGTCAACTGTTCTGATCTTCCTAAAAAGTTCTTGAGGTGTGTTGTCAAAGAATGGGAACTGCCCAAACAGCATGGTGTACAGAAGGACTCCTAACGCCCACATGTCTGAGGGCTTGCCTCTGTACGGACGACCTTCGAGTTAATGCCAAATTAGGGTTCAAATGGGAACATACATCTTTTAAAAACCAGCGCTAAACTTTCAATGATTCTTATTTTGTATTCAAACAAAGTCAACTTTTCATGATTCATGTCTAATACTGAAAGAAACTGAAATTTTTATGATCCATATATTAAATCAAAATAAACCTAACTTTTAACAATTCACATCTACTAATACTCAAATATGACTAGAGACAGAACTCCAGTTCCCCTGTTTCCAATAAATACAAACCACTGAGAACATCAGGACTGATGTAGGCTGGACTACCTCTCTGATCTCTCATTAAGTCATTTTCCCCAATAAGATGGCGCCCGAGACAAAAGTTTGTGATGGTGATGCGTCGAGATTTTGTGTTGATCACCATATTTCCGAGCTTCAAATCTCTGTGAATTATATTTTTCTGGTGGAGCAGATATAAAAATTGATCAAACTAATCAATCAACCAGACAACCAATCAGCAAGCCAACAAATTGGCCCAGCAATCACCTGATGTAGATTTTCAATAATTCGACTGATATCAGCAAAGATGTAAAGAGCTTCCTTCTCACTCAACTTCTTCTCCTTGATTACATAATGTTGAAGATTCATGGAATCGCATGTTCTCACATCAAAATCATGGGCCACCAAACAGTCCAACACCAAAATTAGACGCTTGTAAGTTCGACCGGTGTACTCGAGTGTATTTGGTTGCAACAGTGAAGATCGTTCTTCTCTGGCAAGATCCTTAATTTAATATGAAAAAATAATAAAACTTGTAAATTTTTAAAATGTCATTAAAAAATTTGGTCTTTTAAGAAAACAATTTTTAATATATAATAAATCAATAAATTTCAATAAAATAACTTTTTCCAGGCAATTTTGACTGCCTTCTAGACACCCACCCACTAACTTGGAAGAGTCCATGATGTTTGACCACTCCTTCTTGGTCCTTCAGAAGAGATAGGAGAGAATGTTCTGTGTGCAACAAAGTCTTGCCTTGCCTGTCTTCAGGGGTTTCATGCATCAAGCTGTTTTTAAGAGTCAGTATCTGTATTTTGGATTAAAAATATCTTTTATTAGTTTCATTTAATAAAATTTTTTGAGAATGAAAATGAGTTCAATTAAAAAAATTGCAAAATGAGATGAGATGTCCACCTTCAAATTGTAAAATTCAGTAGTTCCCTCCTTCCTGGCCAGGCAGTGGATGATAGTGGAAACCGGAGATGGCCCCAACATTGGACCTAAGTCCAACAATCATTTCAAATCACACAAAAACAGATCTCATAAGATTATCATTATAATGCAATATAAAAGAAGGTTCATTCATGCATGGTTCAGTCTGGTTCAGGCAGACTTGAGTCAGTGTTGCCAGAACAGAAATCACGCTTTGAAGGTTAAACTAGTCAATTTTTAAAAAATGATTCAGACTGACACACGCACACCATCTTAAAGTTCAAAAATCAAACTTGCCAATCAAATATGGACCCGCCCTCCTTATCAAGTCAACTTTGCTGTTATTGCTGCTGCTGCTGAGTGATGAGAAATGATCAGATTTGCATTTACAGCTTTCTGATTTAAAACGTCTCTTTTTGGCAACAGGAACATTCATGTTGATGCCGAGTTAGGAACTTTGATTGAATTCAATTGAATGGATAAATTTTATTTTATTATTTATTATTAGTTTATTTTATTTGTCTTATATCATAACAAAACAAGAAAGAAATAACCAGCTTTATTCTTTTTAAAAGTTTTTATAGTTTATGTTTATTTATAATTTATATTTATAGTTTTATAATAAAACTTTTATTTATATACAATTATACACACAAAACTTTTGAGTTATATTTTCGGTTTAACCGCGTGTATTCCAGCTGGGCCTGGGCTTTGCGGTACAAAAAAATTTGTCTCATTTATTTGCTCTAAATTTCGTTCTATTTAATCATTAAATTTTAATGACTGAACGTTAAAGTGCAAGCCCCACCAGAGAATTTTAACTTCGATAAATACGTTAAACCAAAATTTAAATTAACTTTTAATAATTGTAATGACATTTGTGCAGCGCCCTATCCGAAGCGTTAGATGCGCCCAAAACACTTGTAACACAGGTTAGCTTACTAGAATTGAACTATAATTACACCTTCTTTACTTTTTCGATTCAGCAGTTCATGAGAGAGATGATAATAAAAAATAAAAGATTCTCATAAGAAAACTTAGCGTTGCATGCATCTCAAATTGTTTATTTATATAATAATTAATAATCCTAACTGTCTATTTATTAAATTATCATCTAACTTACGATATGCATATGATAGTGTGCATATGCGCCGTGTATATGTTGGCACGTTACAGATTTCAGACCCCTCCAACCAAACTTACTTGTGCATAAGATTGGTTGATGCAGAATAAACTGGCAGGAAGTATCCTTAACTGATGCACCGTATGTTGAAATCAAATGCCTTCGCACTGTAACGCACACTTAACTAACCTATTCATTACAATTATCCTTAACTTACCTAGTTACAAAATTGAGGAGCCCTATTCACCACCGTACGGTAATAATGATATAATATTAATTGTTTTTATTACTTTTACCTTACGGATTCACCCCACCACCAACAAATGCCTTGGGTTTCGTCGGTACTATGAGACCAAGTAAGCATATGGCTCAAACTAGTTGTATGTATCAAACAGTATCGTATTGAACAAAGTAGTATCATAAAATGAATAAAGATACTTTTTTCAAAAATTTCAAAAATTCTCAATTTGATTTCAATGCGATATCGATGATGATGATGATTGTGACCTGACTAATTAAAAAACATCAAATAAAATTTATTAAATAGGATGGGTATATCGTTGCGAAATCGTTGGAGGAAATGACGTCATGTTAACAGTAGTTATTTTACTGCATGGTAGCTAATCAGCCTGTATAAAGGTTATATTCAATTCTTATCAAATAAATTTGACCAAATATCATACCCAGGCAAAACTAAATAAAGTAATAGATATATATATATATATATATATATATATATATATATATATATATATATATATGCGTAGTTATAATACATTTATAATGTTATATTTACACATTCAAATTGTACAATTGTGTTATGGTGTAGTCTTAAATTATTTTGAATATTCTCAGAAAAATTTAAACATTTTTCCATGCATTTTTCCATCTACTATTATCAACAATTTGAAAAAAATTTTCAATTTGATTTTATCACGATATCGATAATGATTTTTGTGACCTGACTGATTAAAAAGCATCAAAGAAAATTTTTAAAATAGGATGGAGAATTAGTTATATTGGGATATTACTATATAAAGCGAGCATACATATGTGCATACATATGTAGCACTGATTAACCTACTGTTGTTTTTACAATGAATTTATATAATATATATATAAAGCGAGCAAAATTTTAATATAAAAATGCTTATAAATCTACGCATTTTGGCTCAGCTTGGCTTATGGCTTGGCTCGGCTTGGAATATATATATAATATAATATATATTTGCTCGCTTTATATAATATATATATAAAGCGAGCAAAATTTTAATATAAAAATGCTTATAAATCTACGCATTTTGGCTTAGCTTGGCTTATGGCTTGGCTCGGCTTGGAATCGGATGTTAAGCAAGGTGTAGTCTCAAACTATTTTGAATTCTCCCCGAAAAATTTGAACTCCATGCGTACATATGTAGCACTGATTACAGTTGTTTTTACAATGAATTTATATAATATATATATAAAGCGAGCAAAATTTTAATATAAAAGCCATGGATAAAAGCGCTCAAATATCTACGCATATTGGCTCAGCTTGGCTTGGCTCGGCTTGGAATCGGATGTTAAGCAAGGATGGTCTCAAACTATTTTGAATTCTCCCCGAAGTAACTAGAATCCATGTATACAAATAATTAATAATCAATATAGCAGATTCAACCAGCCAATCAGAAAGTTTCGAAGGCGTTCGTTCGATGACGTCAATTTAGTAAGGTTAGCATTGTGGTTAAGACTGTATAATAGTATAGTACATACATTAAATAAGTTTTTTACTGATGTGAATGATTTAAGTGATGAGAATGTATGGTTGAAACGAGTATAAATAGAGGAGCTGAGACAGCATGAAAATCAGATCAGGCATTCTGCCTCGCTTGAAGCAGTCTGTCTGATCTCATTTATTTTATTTTTATAATTTTTTTATTTTTATTTATTTTATTATATAGAGTTATATAGAGTTTGCATGTTTGTAGGTGGTTTGAATGTTTGTAGGTGGTATTTTTTTATTTTAGGTGGGTTCTTTAGCGGTTGCTCATACATGCATACATACATAGATCATGTTTGTTTGTGCGGTAGTATTTTATGTTCTGTTTTACTCCTTTTTCTCTTCATGAGTTTTGAGTTAAGCTAATGAAACATAGGTAGGTGAGATTGAGAATTAATTTATTATATAGGTAGGCTAGGGCATAAGGTAATTTAGTTACATAGGTAGGTTAGGGACTTCTTTTCTCTTACTCTTACTTGGTGGTGTGCTTTTCGTTTGTGTTTTTTTGTTTTGTTTCACACCATACATTCAGCAGGTACGCGGTGGTTCCTGGATTTAGTGGGATTTTTATTGATTGAATGTGGTAGTATGCATGGTTATATAGAGTTATATAGAGTTATATAGAGTTATATAGAGTTATATAGAGTTATATAGAGTTATATAGAGTTATATAGAGTTATATAGAGTTATATAGAGTTATATAGAGTTATATAGAGTTATATAGAGTTATATAGAGTTATATAGAGTTATATAGAGTTATATAGAGTTATATAGAGTTATATAGAGTTATATAGAGTTATATAGAGTTATATAGAGTTATATAGAGTTATATAGAGTTATATAGAGTTATATAGAGTTATATAGAGTTATATAGAGTTATATAGAGTTATATAGAGTTATATAGAGTTATATAGAGCATAAATCCTATATAGATACCTTTCTTTGAGGTTTTTTCTTTGCCGACCGGTCGGCTTCTTTGCGTTTCTCTATTTTCATTTGAATTAATTAAATAAATAAGATTTTTCCATTCATTTAGGTTCGTTCAGGTTCATTCATTCAGGTTCATTCATTCAGGTTGAAGCTTCTATAGGGGTTCGTCGTGGAAGATCAGAATGGTTGTGATGTCACGCTACGTTCGTTCATTCAGTGGCAGGGGTTCGTTTTACGGTTTCTTTGCGGTTCTTTTTGCCAGTTGGCTGGCTTTTCCGGCTGGCGGGTTTCACCGCGGCTCGTTTCTCTATTTTCATTTAAATTAATTAAATAACATTTTTCCATTTCATTCAGGTTGAAGCTTCCAGAGGAGTTCATCATGGAGGATGTCAGGCTACGTTCATTCATTCAGTTGCCAAGAACACACGCCTGGCCGGGATACGTTTTATTCTTTTTTCTCTGTTTTTCTCTGTAATTTAACATTAAGTAAGAATGCTCACACGCACACACATACACACACAAATACATTAAGTAGCTATATAGGTAGGTTAGATAGGCATAATTTTAATTGTAGGTAGGATAGATAAGAAGCATCCAACACTAATGTAGTTGAATAGGTAGGCGCGTAAGTTTATCGCTTCTATTTTTTCTTGCACCAACATTACACGCGTCAGCGTATTACACACACAAACAAATACATACATAAACACATATATTAGTATTTGAGCGTAATTTTATTTTCATTACACATTCTAATATATTATTACTAAGGTTGAGAGTAATTTAATTTTATAGGTAATTAAGGGCAATAATGTAATTTTAGGAACAATCTTGTAATGTAAATTAAAACGCTGTAAGTGTATCGATAGGTAGGCTAATATAAGTTTTACATTATTATTATTATGTTGGAGCCCAAGGCATTACGTAGGTGGTGGGGTGGGCGCCGATTGGCTAAATGAATTGGGCTCTTGAGTTTTGTAATTTTAGGTAAGCTAGGACCGTAATGTAATGAATAGGTAAGTTAAGGCTACGTTGTAACACATACTCATTAATAGATTTAGGGTTTAAGTTTTATATTATTATTACTAAGTTGGAGCCCAAGGCATTACGTAGGTGGTGGGGTGGGTGCCGATTGGCTAAATGAATTGGGCTCTTGAGTTTTGTAATTTTAGGTAAGCTAGGGCCGTAATGTAATGAATAGGTAGGTTGAGGGTACGATAGCCGATTGACTCTGGATTTCAAAGTCTCTTGTCAGAGGTAAGCCTTGGTGGCCAGTGGTGAACCGGCAATGGTTTACTATCCGGACGGCAATGGTTTACTATCTGCACGGTAATGATTTACTATGCGGCATGGCCATAGTCTACTACCCGCACGGCTTCCGGACGGCAAATGGTTTACTATCCGCACGGCAATAGTCTACTATCCGCACGGCAATGGTTTTCTATCCGGTGCCCTGGCTGTCGGTGAACCTCTGTGCAAGGAGGGAGAATGAAGGGGACATTCGACTATTGTACCATTAATAATTTAATATAGATTAGTTAAGGTAATTGAATAGGTAGATAGGATTATTTTTATTAAGCAATTTGAGATGCAGGCACCGCTAAGCTTTCTGATGAGAATCTCTTTTATCTTTTTTCCTCAACACGGGCTGTGTTTCAACAACAATCTCGAGGAGGACTGGCACCAGTTTTGGAGGACAACGTAGGAACCGGACCGCATTCAACATTTTGCCTTTGTCGAATGGACGACGGTAAGTTTTTTTTTTACATTTTATTCTCTTTATTATTTTAAAATATTATTTTGCTATTATTTTCATTTTATAATTTTTTGCTTATAAGATTCTAGCATTCATTTACTACTACGCTAATAAAAAATTTTATCCACAGAATAATGAGAGGTGGGCAGTGGTGGGAGTCAGCACGTTTCAGATGGTGATCTCATGATGATTTATAAAACATGATGATGGTGGTGTAGGAAGTATCAGCTCGTTGGCTGTTCGACTGACACTGAAGTTCGAATGAAATCTTGTGTGCCGACCAGAGTACAGTACAGTAACGACGATTTTTGAAGTAAGGTTTAGTTTCGTCTTTTAATCATTAATTCATTCATTTTATAACTAAATCTTTCAAATTATTTTTCCATTAATTTATTTTTTTTAATCATTGAATCATTGATTGATTACTTAATACTTAATTCATTCATTCATTGATTTACTCAGGCATTCAAAATTCTTCCTTTGTCGAATTGACGAAGGTAGGTTTTTTTTTACATTTTACTCTCTTTATTATTTTAAATTATTATTTATTTGCCATTATTTTCATTTTTTAATTTTTTCTTCTAAGATTCTAACATTCATTTACTACTACGCTAATAAAAAAAATTTGTCTACAGAATGATGAGAGGTGGGTTGTGGTGGGCGTCAGCACGTTTCAGATGGTGGTCTCATGATGATCGTTCCGATGATAATTCGAAGATGACAACAAGAAGTTACTGGAGAGTACGCGCGCGCACATTTACGCACATACATCAATACAACACACACATACACAACATCCATTCATTCGGTGTCGTTGTCGTTGTTTCTCTTCAACTTTCTATTTTCTTTAACGGACTTAATTTAAATCATAGGTAAGTTAGGGATTGAGATTAGTTGAACAATCGTAGGTAGGCTAGGACTTAACATTAGTTAAAAAGTTTCAAGTAAAATAAAAACGCTAAAATATGTTAAATAAAAGGCCTGAAACATGTAAAATTCCTAAAACGTAGAAATACAAATTTGTAGGTAAGTGAGTTGAGTTAATGATTATAAGTAAGCTAGGGCCCTGAGAGTAATTTAATTGTAGGTAGGTGACTGACTACTATTCTTGCGACTTCTTATTAGTTTTGCGTGATGTGTTTGTTTTCGCTTCACTGCACCACACCAACAAAACAAACTACATTTTGTTCTCCACGTCGCTGTAAATTTTACCTTTTTAAACAATTTCTTAATAATGTCTATTTATTAATTTGTTAAATGTTGTTTCTAGTTGTTTTAATTTGGTTATATAATTTTTGGATATTTTTTGATTTACTTTGTATATATGCATGTATAAATAACTTCTGTTTGGTATGTTGATTTAGTCATTATGATATGCTGTGAACTGTTCTTACTAAATGGTATTGTTACGTGAATCATTCTCCGAGAACTACTAAAGAGTGTGTATAATAATAATATTAATAGATAACTATTTTTTATCGGTCGATATTTTGTTATATTTGTTTGTTTAAAAGACTAATTTTTTTTAAATTGACGTTTTTAAAATTTTAATTAACCGTCACTTTTCATTTTTTCAAATAAAAGCAGCTATTGTGTTTGTCTTCCTTTACTAAAATCTCGAAATCTGTTTGTAGATCTGTACGGTTAAGTGTTTGTTCGAATTTGAACGAGCCTTGCAAATATTTATTTATTTTTGTTTTGTTTTTGGTTTATTTGGTTCATTCAATTTGGTTCATTCAATTTGGTTCATTGATTGGTCGATTGGTTGGTTGATTAGTTGATTGAATGAATGGTTGGTTGATTGATTGGTTGATTGATTGATTGGATGGTTGATTGATTGATTGGTTGTTTGGTTAGTTGATTGATTGATTGATTGATTGATTGATTAATCTCATAGTATTGTATGAAAAAAAAATCCAATTAAGCCAACCTACGGCTTAAGTAGCAATCAAACCAAGATGATGATGGCAGACAGACAGACAACCAAACATACAGACAAACCAACCAACACACACACCAACACACATGCCATACAAACAAACCGATAGCAAGGCACTTTAACGTTCTTTATAGTGTATATTCTATATATTCAAATTTGGCAAAGTCGATTTGTAAATTGTAAATTTAAAATGAAACGCTACAACATTTAAAAATTTTGTTTAAAATGCTAGAGTTGTTTTTACTTTTAAAAGTATGTTTATAATGTTTACAAAATGGCGATCTCCATGAGCGTGTGAATGTCATTCAACATTCAACACTTCGTTGCTTTGTTCGAACTTTTTTCTGCCATTCGCTGCCACTTTCTGCTTAAAAATTTAAAGCGAATTCTTGCGCGTTACGAGTCTTCTGTATCTAAAATATTTAATTAATATTATTAAACAAATAGAAATACATCCTTCTTTTTAGAAGAGTTCAGTTGACAATTGACAATCTTTATTAATTTTAAAATTTAATTTAAATAAAAAAAATGCAAAGTGTAGTTTCGTATGGAAGATTTTTGTTTAGAGCAGTCGTTAACGAAATAGGCAACGAGTTTCTTTCGAGTCACTGGTTGAGTAGCAACAGGTTAATCACATCTCTAAAAAGACGTACTTTCCATTTAATATCCGCACTTTCCGGTTTGTCTAAAACCCATTCTGGACCCCCACTATCACCATCTTTTTCTCCGTCTTTCAGCCAAATCAACCAAAGATCTTTTGGTGATGATTCATGTTTTGCCGTTCAAAATAATGCAGCTGATGTGTTAGGTGGTAATTTGATAATTTTTTTTTCTAACTGTTAATTTGTTTTTTACTTTTTTAATTTCCATCTGGTATTATTTAATTTAATTATTAGGTAATTGATTATTTTAAAACTAGAATAAAATATTAACTTTTAAACAATTTATAACCTACTTGCTTGTTCCGCTTCAGGAGTGGCTGATGGAGTCGGGGGTTGGCGAACATACGGGGTGGACCCCTCACAGTTTTCTCGTTCACTCATGGCAATTTGTGAACGATTAGTGAAATTAGGAAAATTTTCTGCAAAAAAACCAATTGAGTTACTAAACAATAGCTATGAAGAAATGCAGTTAGAAAAAACTTCATTAATAGGTCAGCTTAAATCTTAAATTTTTAAAGTATCCAAATGTACAAAATAGAAATTAATTATAATGTTTGTTGAATGATTGAAAGTTATAATATCCTAACACATCAGGAAGTTGCACCGCATGCATTGTTGCTTTGAACAGGGAAGATAAAAAGATCTACACGGCTAACCTTGGGGACAGCGGTTTTCTGGTCATCAGGGATGGGCGGGTACCTAAACAATTTTTTTTTAAATAAATTAGTTATTTGTCTGTGAATATTTTAAAGTGATAATATTGCATAAAATAATTAGATGGATTTAGCAAATTATCTATATATTAAATATCTCTCTCACTTTATATAAGATCATACACAAGTCAGAGGAACAAACACATTACTTCAACACACCTTTTCAATTGGCACTTGCTCCTACCATGGTTCCGGGAGCTTTCATTAGTGATAGGTTGTTTGGCTATTCATGATCTGACCTAAATAAATGTTTAAAAACTTCATTAATCACTCATGATCTGACCTAAATAAATATTTATGACCTGGTAGTCCCGATTCAGCTCAATCGACGACATTCAGTGTTGAAGAGGGGGACTTGATATTGATCGCAACTGATGGCCTCTTTGATAATTTGAATGATCAAGTCATCCTTAAACATTTATCTAATCTTAAGGTTTGTTTGCTGGTTGTTGATTGGCTGGTCGAGAGAAAGGAAGAATGAATTTGAAGAGGAAAAAGATTGAATGAATTTGAATGAATGAATTTGAAAGAAAAGATTATTTTAATGCGCCGTTGGTGTTTTAAAAAATAAAACATCTAAACATCAGAAATTTTATGAAAGAAATAAATGACCCAATTCAGGCAGGCAGCTCATTGGCTGACCTACAAAAAGTAGCCAATGAAATTGCAAATGAGGCCCACAAATGCGGATTCAATCCATCTCACAGATCTCCATTCTCCATCAATGCTGCCAATAATGGCTTCAATGTTATTGGTCGGTATGAGCGTGTGTGTGTGCGTGTGTGTGTGTGTTTGTATGCTTACGTATTTACAAATATTTGAACATTTATTTGTCCACCAGGTGGCAAACCAGACGACGTGACAGTCCTGTTGGCTCAGGTGGCCTGCGCCGGGTCCAGTACCGATAATTCGATCGATAGGAATGTGCTTGGCCAATGTAACGATAATTACAACAGTAGTGGTGATGGTAGACCTCATCCTCCTCCTCTTCATCATCATCATCATCACGGCAATAAAAACAATGTTCCTCTGTGAATGTGTGTGTATGTGTGGGTGTGTATGAACTAGTGTATGTGTGTGAACGAGTGTATGTGTGTGAACGTTTGTGAATGTGTGTGGGTGCTTTTACTTTGAATACTGAAACTGATGACGATGTGGATGATATGAAATGATTGTATTGATGATGGAGATGTTGAGATTGTAATAATGATGTTGAAGGGGCTCATTTGGACTCTGGAACTGTTGAGTTCACGAGTCTTCCTTTAGCTATCTTATAGACATCTATTTATGTGTGTGTGCGCGTGCGTGCGTGTGTAAATATGTGTGTGGTGTGTGTGTGTGTGTGAGAGAGAGAGAGAGAGAGAGAGAGAGAGAGAGATGAAATTTAATTTGTCTTGTATAAATAACGAACGTGTTTTTAATGTTGATATAAATTGTATGAAGGATAATTAATAATTAAGAATGAATCATCATTATTATTTGTTTTTATTTGCAATATTTTTATTTTCATTAGATGAATGTGTAGAAAGAATAGCAAACCAATTGTTCTCCACCCACGCCAACATAATTGTTTGCTATTTATTCAATTTATCCGCTCTACATGCCTAAATTACAAAAGACGGCGATTTAGGAATACACACGTACACTCACACATGAGAAATTCACACACACACGCACACACACACATGAGGAACACACACACACACAGAAATATACTTGACTATCGATTGAGTGTTTATTGATATTTTTCTCGCTGGCACTTGTTCTTAAGATGACTCCATATTCTGCCACTGCTCAATTGTACGCGTCGCCCTACCTATTTATTTGTATTGACACGCGCATGATGTACGTCGTTTGTATATAATCTATTTATAACCGTTTGATTTAACGTTCGAATTCGTCTCGTGCCGAATTTGGCGCTATTCGAATGCGGTTTCGTTTCCATTTTGTTTGCCTGTTACTTCCTGTCTTGCCCGTGAAAACAATTTGAAATCAATGATAACTGGGAAGTTGTGGCTGGTGATGAAGAAGAAGATGAGGATGATGTTGGCGCTATTTGTACTCAGCATTTCTTTCGTTGATTCCGTGGCTAGGAACGAGCAAAAAAGTGAGTGAGAACGATGAAGCCCTGAATGCTCTTGATGACTGAGATGATGACGATGGTGGTGTGAAGATGTGTAAGGTATGAACGTGTATAATGGAGTGACTGGAAGTTAGTCAGTTAATTTTATCGGCCTTTTTATTTTACTAATCTTTTTTATCATCGTTTTATAATTATCGTCATCGTAATTGTCATTATTGTGACCATTATCGTGACCAGCTCTAGAAGCGGCTGCTCTCAGACAAGGAAAGAAGATGACGGCAGGTGAGGAGGATGATTACGACCTTCGCAAACTCTTCAACATAATGAGCTACTACAACAACAACGTTAAAAAAGTCAATGTAAACAAACACCACAGAATGAGCAACAAAAACATCAACAGAGAACCATCAGCGATGAACCCCTCCAGCGACTACGATGAATTGGAGAGACCATCACCAAACATTTTGCCGGAATTTGCACAAGAAACCAATCTGACCATTTTGCCTCTGAACATTTCAACCACATTGGGACCGAACAACCGTCGGCCAGTTGTTCCGAAGCCAACTTTACCGCCGTTGACCGGCGAGAATATAGACAAGCAGTTGTTGAAAATATTTTGGATGTTGCATGCCTCCATTCAGCAGGGGCAGATATCCAAAGAGGGAGAAGCCGTGGTAGACGGCAGACTCTATGATGTCAACGATCTTGGTAGCTACTGCTGCTCGTTTGGTTGAGTGATTGGCTGGCTGGCTGGTTGGTTGGTTGGTCGATAGTTTTGTCTGAGTTTATTAGTTTTTATAGTTTGGAGAATTTGAATTGATCGGTTAAAAGAGTCGCTTGATTGATTTGTGATTTTCGATTGGCTACTTGATTGATTGGTTCTTTTTGATTGGTGCTTCGATTGAATAATGAGAAGCGATTGGTTACTTGATCGATGGTACAACTTGACAATACTTTAAATTGCAAATTTCATCAACAATTTTTTTTGAACTTTTTTCTGCATAAAAGTTTCATTTTTATTTTGCTGCATCCGATAACGCAATCAATTTTATGGAACACAAAAAGTATTTGCACACACGCTCGCACACGCATACAAACACACGCACACACACGCAGACACTCGCACAAGTTGTTGTACATGCGATGATTAGTTTGATACCCTTCCACTCAATCATCAGTGTCGTTACTGTTGGAAATTTTTTGTACTAGTTGTAGTAGTAGTAGTTTTGTTGTTGCAGTTTTTATTGTTGCTGTTATTGTTGTTGTAACAGTAGAAGTAGTTGTTGGGCAGTAATAGTTGTAGTAGTTTTTGAAAAACATTATCAGTCTCGGTTTTAAACGTAAGCCAGCAGTAAATTTCGATCGCCATCTAGCTCCAGCGCGTTAAGATCAGCGGTGGGTAAACTTTTTGCTGTGAGGGCCGCAATGAGAACTATTGATATTTTACTTCGAAAGGCCGCATAATGTCCTAAAATATTAATTTTTTCAACCCCGGAGAAGAATTTTTAAGAATTTGTGGCTCTTTTTTTTGTTAACAAGTCTGAACTCCTAATGTTGGACCTTTTTTGGCGAACAAGTCCCCGCGGGCCGCATGAAATCGCTTCGCGGGCCATACTTTGCCCACCCCTGGTTTAGATGATAGAACAGTTTAAAATAAATATTTATAATGCAACCACCACTGATTAACCTGTTTACAGACGAACTTGAATTGAAACTTATTTCATAAAAGTTCATAAGTTGATGAAGCGCTTTTAATAACCCACACCTTTATATAATAATTATAATATAATAAATAATATTCTGTATTATTTTCTTTCCTTTTTCGGTATAAACAATACAAAGAGACAAATTTGCATCTTGCCTATGCACTGAAATCATCTTTAACCAGACTAGAGTAGTAGTAGTAGTAGTAGTTGTAGTAGCAGAGCTAGTAGTAGTTGTAGTAGCAGAGCTAGTAGTAGTTGTAGTAGTAGCAGTAGCAGCAAAAATATTTAATATGGGAAGTTTTCTCATTTTCTTTTATTGTAACCTATCAGACATCTTCTTAGACATTTCAACGTGCATAAATATTTTTATTTCGCGTCGAGATGTAGTGTACTTATCTCTGTATTCTCTCTCCCTCTCTCTATCTCTCCCTCTCTCTCTTTTTCTCATTTTGTCGTGTTTTCTCTACTCTTCTCTCACACGCGCAGGTTATTCTTAGCGGACACTCTAGTATTTTTATAGTAGCAGTAGCAGCAGCAGTGGTAGCAGCAGCAGTGGTAGCAGCTGCAGCAGCAGTAGTAGTAGTAGTATTGGGAAGACGCAATTCAATCATGTACGCACGCTGACCTGTTGCTGATGGTGATGTCAAGTGGCGCGCTGCTTCTTAGGAGGAGATGCTACTGCAACTTCTTTGATGACGGCCGGCGATGGTGATGATGAAGAAAAAGATGATGAGGAAGAAAAAGAAGAAGATGATGATGACAAAGAGGATGATGACGATGACGAGTAGGATGGTTTTAATTAATGACAATAAAACGATTTTAAAATTCATTTACAATTTTTGAAATAATAAAGCAGCAAGCGAAATGGTTAACAAATCACGCCACTCATCCAACGTCACCACCACCACCACACGAAAGTTTATGCTTAACCAACAACGACAATCTCGAGAAGGTCTTGGGGCAGGCATCGCATGAATATTTCTTCCTATCAGAATGAGTCTGAAAGTGCGCTCTCAGATTGCTTCGATCGGCGAAGGCCCTTCCACAGAGGGCGCAGACGAAAGGTCGTTCTCCCGTGTGGGTTCTCAAATGACCTTGAAGAAGCCATGGGCGGGAAAAGGCCTTACCACAGATGAGACATTTGCACGGGAGGGTGTGGGTTCGAAGGTGCATTTTCAGAGCGCCTGACGTCATGTATGATTTGCCGCATTCTGTGCATTCCGATGGTTGTGGCTGTGGCTGTGGTTGTGGCTGTGGCTGTGGTTGTGGCTGTGGTTGTGGCTGTGGCTGTGGCTGTTGTCGGTGTTGTTGTTTTTGATGTTGTTGTATTTGTAGTAACTGGAAATTTTGTTTGCTGTAGTAATGATAATGTTGTTGTTGATGATGAAATGATCGTTGACGATGTTGCTGCAGTTTTTGCTCGCTAAAATATTGCAATGACTTGAAATGAGATGCCTCTGCAAGCGTGTTTGTTGATGTTGTTGTTGATGTTATTGATGTCGTTGAAGTTGGCCGGTTTAAACGAATGTGTGTTCCAAAATTTGTAGAAGTTAGAGATGTTAGGGCAATTACATTAAGTTTGTTGCTGTTGTTGATGATGTAGTTGTTGTTTATGTTGTTGTTGTGGATGTTGTTGCTGTTGCTGATGTTACAATTGCAAATCCTAGTGCAGAATCCAACTTTATTAGCTGCTGTCCATTTGCAACAAACACAGTCTTTGGTAACATTATTTTCTTCCTCGTCTACGTCATCGTCGTCAACAATAACAATTTTGTCACAATCCTCATCTGAGTATGCATTTGTGTGGCTGTTGATGTTGTTGTTGATGTTGTTGTTGATGTTGTTGTTGATGTTGTTGTTGTCGTCGTTGTTGTTGTATGTGGTATTGCTGTAAATTTTTTTGATGTTGTTGTTGGTGGTGTTGTAATATTTCAAATAGTTGAGGTACATGTAGTAAGCGTTGTACGATGCCTGCTGAATGTTAACTCTGGAATTTGTTGTTGTTGTTTTTGTTGATGTTGTTGTAGTTGAGTCACGTGCTTTATAAATAGTTCTGTGATAGTAATTGTTGTTGTTGTTGTGATATGCGTTGCTATTCATTTCACTTTGATTATAACTTTCGGATGTTTTAATGCAGATTTTCTTATCTTTGCAATCGTTTAAGTTGTTGAATTTCAAATAAAATTGTTGATATTGTTGTTGAGATTGTTGATGTTGTTGTTGATGCTGTTTTTGATGTTGTTGTTGGTGTTGTTGATGATTTAGTTGTTGATAGTGTTGTTGACCATAGCGCTGCGAATGTTTGTGATGATGTTGAAAATAGTGTTGTTGTTGATGTTGATGTTGTGTTTGTTGATGTTGTTGATGTTGTTGTTGTTGAGGTTGCTGTTGATTTAATTCATTATGATGACAATGTTGACTATAAAACTTATCAAAAGTCGCACCATCCTCACCATTTTTATCATCAAAGTTTTTTATAACGTTATTATTCTCATTATCCTCATTATCGATGTTGTTGTTGTTGTTGCTGCTGCTGTTGATGTTGTTGTTGTAGCAGTTGTTTTGCAATATGTCATCAATCGACCATATGTGTCCAGATTTTGAAGTCTTCTGTGATTTCGTTGTTGTTGTTGTTGTTGATGATGATGATAAAAGTGATGATGAGGATGAATTTATAGAAACTTCAGCATCCGAAACCATAAGAGCTAGCTTAACGTCATCAATGACGTCATCACCACTATCACCGGCACCACCATCATCATCATCATCCTGTAATGATGATGATGATGATGACCGTGGGGGTGGTGATGATAATGATGATGTCGCTTGTTTTTCATTTGTTAATTGAAGAAGGCTTGATATTGAGAACATTCTGTTCAGTATTTTCACTTCTATGATTTAAAAAAAAACTAAAAAACAATTATTATTGGTAATATTTATTATTATTATTATTTATTTTTTCAATATAAAAACTTTAAAAGTGAATTTGTTTTGATTAATTTTTTCGTAAGTTTGGGATGAATTTCAATTTATATATTCTTGTTCATCTGTATGTGCGTATGTACGTTTGTACCTATGTATGCATGCATGTATGTACGTATGTATTGTACGTATGCATGTATGCATGTACGTAAGCGAACACTTGCACGTCCGATACAAATTGTCCTATTGTATTTGTCCACTTGAAGTTTTGTCGGAGCACTTGGATAAAGTTGCGTTCCTATTGGCTGACTGGCTGACCAATCACAACGCATTTTGTATTTTTTTCAAATGTTTATGCAGACAAGGTTTCATATATCGGCAGAAACATACCAACATCCGTGCATTCATGCACTCACGCACGCCGGAACATGCCATCATCGTCGTCATCATCGTCATCGTCGTCATCAAATTATACTACTATAACCAAGTTTTTGAAATAACTTTTACACCGAAACACGTGGAAATAAATTAGATGAACTGCAGAGGCAGATGACGAAGCGTCGGGACCGATCATCATTAGAGAGGTACAGGCACTCGAACGTTGCAGCCACGAATTTAGCGTTATTGTTTGTGGGGAGTTTCAAAAGTTCTCCGCAGATAGGCTGAAGAAGACGAGAATGAAATTTTTAATGTTGGAAAATATTTTAAAAGGCCAAAACTTCAACAAAAAATGAATTTTCTAATTTCATCTTAAAACTATCGTCTATTCCCTTCATTCTGTTTCAACATTAAAGAACTGACTCGCGTTTTTGTTGTAATTATTTTTAAAAACCATACAAGCCATGATGGGATTCTGGCTGTTGTTAAATGAAATGAAAATAGAATGTTCAATCAATCATCATCAGCATCATCCTAACATAATTAATTAATTGTTCTTTAAATATAAACGGTGGTTCGAGTCAAGTGCTCTACTTGTAAATCGTCCTGTTCATAATTTATGTAATTATAAAGAGAGAGAGAGAGAGAGAGAGAGAGAGAGAGAGAGAGAGAGGGAGAGAGAGAGAAAATTACCTTGTTTCTAGTTCGGGATGTTTCGTTCATTTGTTAATAATGTTTCCTACTGAGTAGATAATGTTAATTTTGTAACTGTAGGGATCAGCAGCGTACAATTTTAAATTTGCGAAGATTGATTGTTTGATTGTTGTTTGTTTGTTTGTTTGTTTGATTGATTGATTGATTGATTGATTGATTGATTGATTGATTGATTGATTGATTGATTGATTGATTGATTGATTGATTGATTGATTGATTGATTGATTGATTGATTGATTGATTGATTGATTGATTGATTGATTGATTGATTGATTGATTGATTGATTGATTGATTGATTGATTGATTGATTGATTGATTGATTGATTGATTGATTGATTGATTGATTGATTGATTGATTGATTGATTGATTGATTGATTGATTGATTGATTGATAGGATGGAAGACGACGATGGTATTGGGTTATCAACACCACCACCTGTTATTCCTCCAAGACCAGCAGCAACAACAACAACATCAACAACAACAACCTTCTCATCGCCGAAATGTTCGAAAGCAAAGAAAAAGAATAACACAAAAAATAGTAAATATAATATGAAGAATTGCGCTAACATAGTCAACAACAACAACAACACGAACAACAACAACACTGAAGAAGAAGAATCACCTCCGAGCGTACCAGCCCGACAGCCAATCTATTCTGAGGCTCGCTCTTACAAACCTCTGCTCAACAATAACATCAACAACAATATCAACAACAACATTGACAACAATAACAACAATAACATCAACAACAACAACATCAACAACACTCCAAAACATAACATCATTAACATCCAATACATCAACAATGACATCTCAAACAACAAAGCTAACAGATCTCGCAGTCTGGATATCAACAACATCAACAACAACAGCAACAACAACAGCAACATCAAAAAACCAGCAACAACACGCAAGCGGTCTAAATCATTGACGCTGACTCCCCAGAAAAAAGCAACAGCAGCAGCGGCGAAGAAGAAGAAGAGAGACAACTCGAAGGTTCTTTTCAGGTCTCAATCGCCCTTCATCAGCGAGATGAAAGCCCACTACGACCAGACGAAAAATGTTTTGAGTTCCAGTCCGCAGTTCAAATTCAGTGAAGGAGCGAGGAAAAGTTGGAGGAAACGTCGTTCTATCGTTCTGTCGGTCGTCATCGTCGTCAACATCATCGTCGGATTGATTGCCGTCATTACTACTTTTCTTGCGGCCGTTAGTCTTTGTTCTCGATGTTGTTTGGTTCTTTGTTCTTGAATTTTCTTTTATTTTTATCTTTTTACTCATTCATTAATTCATTTACTTGTTCACCCATCTATCTATTCATCAATCCATCCATCCATCCATCCATCCATCCATCCATCCATCCATCCATCCAATTTCTAGAAACCCCAATCTTACGCGAACACTCCAAGCAGACATCTTCTCAAAACTATCGGCCTTAAACTGACATATAATGGCACTGGTATGTTTTGCATGTACTTGTATGTATGTATGTGTGTGTGTGTGTGTGTGTCTGTCTGTGTGTGGTGTGTGTGTGTGTGTGTCTGTCTGTGTATGTATGTGTGTAGTATAGAAGACGTTACTAATATTACCATGGACAGGTGACCTGGACAATGAAGTAATAAAAGAATTCAATTCGGTATCCTTTGAAAACATCCATCACATTAACGGAACACGAGAGGCTGTACAATTTAACCGATCTGACGGATCTCTTCGAATAGAAGCCGACGGTTTGTACCGAATAACGGCATTCGTTCAATTCATATACCGACAACCGACCGAATGTTTTTGGGTTCGAATCGACAAGTTGTCGGATTTTAACGAGGGAATGAATTACGTAGAGAAGCGAAATTTCACGCTGGTCGGTGGTGAGGCGCATTTCATGGGTGCCCAGATTCACGCAAATGGAAACAAATTCAAAAAAATTCTCCTCGCGAAGATGGTTTGGCTGAAAGATGGCGATCTTCTGAGAATTAAAAAGGACCGGCAGAATAAACTGGCTTGCTCAGAGGCGAATGATCTTGAACACAATTTAACATTTTCAAACTTTGTGATTTATTTGTTTTGATCATTATTTTCTGTTTTACTTTTTAATTAATAAATCTGATAAGATGAAAACATCACATGTATCCGTTCTGGCTCTTTATGAGCATTTATTTCATTAAAATAATCAAGAATATATCCTTATTTTGGCACATATTATCTATAAATTAATAATTGATAAGATTTGGGTGATGGAATAATAAAATCAATTGATTTAACATTGATAAATTCGAAGAATTATTAGAAAAATCATTAGCAACACAATGGTTGTGAATTGAACGGGACATGTTTAAAACTGATTTCAAATTAATTTCTATCCATCCCTGATTTGGTCCCAGTGACACGAAGATTTAAAAGTGAATTATTTCCTAATCGTTGAATGAAAATGACTCTAAATTGAAACATACTACTCTCCTTTTTTAATATTTTTCAATTTAATTACATAATTAGGATAGATTTTTGTTGCTCTTGATTAATTGTGGGTTAATTTCTACAAAAATTCTTTAATGGTTTTACAGTTTTTTCGTTTAAATTAAATTAAAAGTTAGCATTTGGAAAATTTCCAAGTATTTAGTTTTTAGTAGTTGAATAGTAGTTTTTAAGTTGTTAGTCAGCATTTATTTCATTTTTAAGTAAAATTGTAAAAGAGACAGAATAGTACAGTAATCAATCTTGTTGAATGTGAACCAGAAAGAACGAGTTGTTCAGTTGTTATTCATCATTTTTTATTACTTTTAGTTTAGTAATTTAATAAGGTTCAAGTGTTCATTTTCTTTTCTCAGTTGCATTTTGTATTTACTTTTATAATTTATTTATTTTATATTTATGGAATTTAATTTATAGATTAGATTTATTTAGATTAGATAAGACTAAAATGAATGCATAATTAAAAATTGAAACCTTTAAAATGAAAAAAGTCATTAAATACATTTTTAGTTTAATTTATTAAACAAGAAGAACATAAAAGGCCTCATGTTTTCTCTTATTTGGTTTATGAGAAAAGTTTTCAATTCATTGATTCCACTAGCAGGTCGAAATGTCAGTGTATAGGAGTGAGCCAATGTCTATGTGTCAGCTGATTCTGACTGATGATGTCGCATTCAACTGCATGGCTGAACTTGGAGACATAGGACTTGTTAATTTCAAAGATGTAGGGATGTGTTTTGATTGCGAAAGTGTACTGTGAATGTAGGGATGTGCTGTGTATGCTGTAAATGTAGGAATGTGCTATGAATGTAGGAATAGGCTGTGATCTTAGGCAATACTTTGTTCAATGCCTAATTTTTAAATTGTTCAGTTTGAATTTGATATAAATGTTATGTTTTATGTGTTCAGTTTTTCATTTATAATTTAATATTTTTGTACATTTGAAAACAGTTGAACAAGAAAGATACAGTGTTTAAAAGGAAATTTTATAATGAAGTGAAGAGGTGTGAAAACTTGGAGAGGCAGATGAGTGGGTTTCCAATTATCAACTTTATCACGTTCCTATTTTTAATTTTCCCTCTCTCACCATCATCACTCACAACGTTCATCAACTGTCTATTTATTTATTTTTTTATTTGTCTGTTTATTTGTTTATACATTCATTTGTTCATTTATTTCATTCTCATTTTAATTTCTGGTTTGTTCGACTGTCTGTTCAATGCTGCTCACATTTGTTTATACTTTTATATATCCATCCATCCATTCAGTCATTCATTCGTCCATTCATTCATCGATTCATTATCAATCCATCCATCTATCCATTCATTCATTCATGTTGATGCATGCATGCAGAATATTTGATGAGTGAGATGAAGAAGAAGAACATCCAACTGCCACCAATGGGTCTGGTCAGCCACGTTCCACCCGTCAATCCGAGAATGCTGGCCGAATACGAGGTGGCCGCCTGATAGATTGAGTGGAAAATGAATGAATGGTTGATTGAATGAGTGAATGAATTAATGTTTCATTACAATGCACCTGTTCCAGTTTGCAGAGCAACAGGTAGCGGTGCGGTCTGTGGCGGGCTGCCAAGAAATGTTGAAATTAATTAATTGTTGAGATGAGCACGTTCCGCTGTTTAAACACGTTGTTAAAATACTGAAGAAAGGCGTGAAAGTATGAACAGTTGCGACGTTTGTTAAGATAGCATATACATCTAATATATATATATATATATATATATATATATATATATAATATCTTTTGTTTACCATTGGTTGGAACGTAATAAATTTTTTAAGCTTTTTTTTATAATTTAATATTATTTTGATTGCCCTGGAACGATTTGTTTTTAGCCTGAAAATGAAAGTAATGAAAGTACACTTTCATCCTGTCGAAGTGGAATTATTTTGTTGGAATTGAAGATAATTTGACCGTTATATTGAAAAACAATCCTTCGTAGCTTGCTGCTGACCAAAAGTTGAAGATGGAATTTGAAAACGCATCTTTACTCACCGCTTTCTGGATCACCATTAAGGTAGAATGCCAGTAGCTCACAGACAGAGCAATAAAATCTCTTCTCTTACTTCCTTCTACCCTGTTCTGTTAACTCTCTTTTTCATACATGACTGATGAAGACCAAGCACAGGAACTGTTCGGAAGTTTGTTCACCGCCACGTGTGGCACTGTCATCATTGCACCACGCCTTGAGGAAATGTTGAAAAAGAGCAAGCTCATTTGTCGCACAGAAATTTTTGTTTTAAAATTCTGAAACGTTTTTTGTCGTTATTTTATTTTGAATAAAAATTGCAAAGTGTGTTTTTTTTTGCGCGTGTACGGATTTTCTTGCGCACCTGTCAGTCGGTGGTCTGCGTCCTGCCTACTCAATTCAATACCAGAGTCCCCGGACCGATGAGTTTTAATAATCAGAGAACTATTAATACGTTGATTGATTGGACTGCTGATTGTTAGGTACGTTAAATGAATAGTTGATGATGAATGAATAGACGAATAAGATGAAACTTCTAATTTTACCGATTGATAAACTGACTCAAACTACGACAGACTCGCATAGAAAAGTTGGAGAGAGAAGTGCGGAGCATCGAGTCGAGCATAGGACTCTTAACTCAGAACTACACGAACCTCACAGAACTGAAACACCTGCTCAGGAAAACTCAAACATTCTTCGACGAGGTTGACAGCAGACAGCAAGACTCGCGGATCGACCAACGAACCGACGACTCAGTCTTGTACAAACCAAGCGCCAACAGCCTGCGACAGCACCAACTCCCTAACCAGGATTACTCGACGGTCACGTTCCTGTCAGGTAACGATAGAGAAGTTGGTGCTGCTCTGGCGTCAAAGGGGTCTGCCTTCAACAAACAGGACAATGCTTATACGCTGTCTTTCAAGTTGAAGTTGGTTTCTGAGTTATTACATGGAGAGAAAGATGATGGTGAATGTGACGATGATGAAGTGAATTGTGGTGAAGATGCGCATTAACGATTAGATCTATTAAAATAAATAACTTGACGACAGTTTCATAGCGGGAGTGCTGCCGAAGAAGAAGATGATGGCCTTCGAGAGGATGCTCTTCAGGGTCTGCCACTCGAACGTCCTCCTCAAATACGTCGACGTCCAACTCTCCGTACCCAACGAATACACGCAGGTGCCCTTGACGATGGCTGCTCCCCTCTCTCCTGCTGTTGCCATTTTTTCGAAAATATTTTCTTATAAAACTTTGATTATAGTTGTGATAAATGTAATAATAATAATAACTATTAATATTTTAGTTGAACCATGATAGTGACCTGAACAAAACTGTCTTCCTCATCTTCTTTCAAGGTGAACAATTGAAGTCTAAGGTTCTCAAAATGTGCGAGGGGTGAGTTCTACAGTGAATTATTTTTATGACTTCAATTGCAATTTATTACAACTCTTTACAACTAATTATAAATAACAATTGCGAAAAAACAGCATCACACATGCACCTGTACATCCAAAACAACAGCAATGTAACTCAATGACCAATTAGATTTCATGCCACTATTTACCCTTGCCCTGAAACGAGACTGGAGCGTAGGAACATGGCCCTTGGTGTTATGAGCCGGTTAGAAGATCTGAATATAGTAATCATCTTCTTTCTCGATAATTTTGTTAAAGTTTTAGTTGAATTTCTATTTCTTTATGGTTTTATTTTGTTGATTTGTTGCTTGTTTAGTTTTTTCTTTGTTTTTAAAAATAAACATAATTAACACTGGACATTAAAGAACTATTCTTATTTTTCCTCCATTCTCTTTCTCTATTTTTTTTTCTGTTCTCTCCCTCTCTCTTCTCTTTCCCCCCCACTCTCTCTCTCTCTCTCTCTCTCTCTCTCTCTCTCTCTCTCTCTCTCTCTCTCTCTCTCTCTCTCTCTCTCTCTCTCTCTCTCTCTCTCTCTCTCTCTCTGTACAGGTCTTGAAGCAGACGCAGGACCACCAGCTTTCGGTGCTGAGGGACGCCTCACGTGACATCCAGACCTGGACCATCGGAGTGCACAAGACGAAGGCCATCTACCACCAGCTCAATAAATTGCGGCACGATAAAAATTTGAAGACCTTGTTCGGGCGGTGCTGGTGCCCCACCAACGAGTTGAACCACGTTCAAAATACTCTATATATAGGAACTGTGAGTTGACTGACTGCCTGGCTGATTTTTTGTTGTGTTTGATTTGGTTCATCAATTGAATATTGTTTCCTGTCATCTACTGGCACTAACTTCGCGAATGTTGACGACCCACCTTCGCAAATGTTACCGGCAGGAAAAAAGTGGGATGAGCTCATCATCGGCCATCTTGCACAGCATCTCGACGTCCAGTGTGCCTCCAACCTACCATGCCAAGAACCAGGTCACTGGCGTCTTCCAAGCAATCATCAACGCCTACAGCATCCCCGCCTACATGGAGATTAATCCTGGTTGGTGAGGCATGCTGCAATCAATCTTTCTATATTGTTTATTCCCATTTTTTAAATCCACCACCACCATCGTCATCATTACTTTCCTGATGACGTCATCATCGCAGCCCCATTCAGCATCATCACCTTCCCCTTCTTGTTCTCCTTGATGTTCGGGGACCTGGGGCACGGCTTCCTGCTCGCCCTCTTCGGCCTCTTCCTCATCGTGGGCCAGAAAAAATTCCCACCAGCTCTCATGAATAACGAGGTGGGTGGATTAGTGGATGGATGGAATTGTAAATGAAAGGAGATGGTTGAATGAAGGCATTGATCTATAAACTGATCAACTGCTGTAACAAACTGCAAATTTGCCTTGTTTCTTTTTCTCATTTACACTCTTCTTTTTCTCTCTTCTCTTTATTTCTTTTTCTTCCTGTTTCATTTTTTCATTTTCCATCCATCAATCCACTAACAACTCTAGATCTTCCGTATGGGGTTCACAGCCAGGTATCTTATACTGCTGATGGGGACGTTTTCAATGTACTCCGGCATCATGTACAACGACTGCTTCGCTAAGCCTCTCAACTTGTTCGGGTCATCATGGTCTGCTAACAACATGTCTATGTTAGTTTTGTTGTTGTTAGTGTTTGTTGTTGTTGTTAGTGTTTGTTGTTGTTGTTGTTGCTGTTGTTGTTGTTGTTGCTGTTGTTGTTGTTGTGGTCCTGGGGCTGTTGTGATCATGGTCGTCGCCATCCAAATGAACTGAAGCAAGAAGAATGTTATCGTTTATATCGTCAATGGGACCATCTATCCTACCGATAGGGCTCTTCGTTATAACTTAATTACTTTTAAACTAGCAGGCCTAACAGCAAGCTTCACGACTTTGAAATTTGTGTTTTCAAGTATATTAAGACGTTTAGTCTGCTCTTATGTGTCGTATTAGTGGGTACTGATGTTTTAATGCGTGCTTGTTGCCAGTGCATGCGTTCGTTCGTTCTTGCGTCTCATTCGTTGACTGTCGAGCTGAGATGAATGCATTTTAAGATTTGAATCTCTTTGCATTAAGATCATTTGCACATGAAAATATGACAGAAGCAATTAAAATACACAGTGAATTACATGATATGGGGATCTGTTCTCGTTCATCAAACGTATATGTTCGGCTTTCAGCAGATATAAAATGTCTGAGCGATATTGAAAAGTAATTTTAAAGAGTAAGTAGTTAACTATTGTAATAACCTGCCGGGCATTAGTTAAAAGTGTGGTTAAAAATGGTTACCAACCATCTCCCTTACAAGTAGTTAACTTCTTTTTGTGAGTTTTCAACGCATCAGCACCACATCGGTTGACACCTTTGTAGGACTGAGATGAAAGACGCCCAGCCATTGGATCCCGTGCGCAAGGATATGTTCAGTAGGTCTCCGTACACCATGGGGATGGATCCTGTAAGTTCATTGGTTCAATTTCAAATGTATGCTTCTATTTTATTGGCTGATTGTGTTGGGGCTTGATTCTGATTGACTGAATGGGGTTGCTTGAATCACGTTGATTGATTGGTTAGCTGATTTTCATTGGACAGTCGTTAAGAATATACATTTGGATAATTTTTTTCTTTCTATCATTCATTTCTTTTCCATTTTTTCTTCTTCACTCCATCCATCATTGCACAGACCTGGCAGATGGCTTCCAACAAGATATCCTGGTTGAACTCGTACAAGATGAAGATCTCAGTCATCTTCGGGGTCCTGCACATGCTCTTCGGAGTCCTGCTCTCCCTCATGAACCATCTGTCAGTCCCTTCAGTATCATTATTTTTCACAGGATTGAAACGAGCGCCGCGACTGCTGCTACTGCTACTGCCACTGCAAGTGGTTTGTGGCCTCGCTACCGCTACGTACATGAAAAAGTATGGTCGGAATCGTCAACGCTACTTGTTAAAAACAGATTGAAGGATCATTAAATAATTCGTACGATCAATTAAATTCAATTAAAGTTTTTCAGATTGAATGATCATCAATTAATTCGGACTATCTAAAGAAAAAAAATTTTATTTTAAAATTAGTCGTAACGAGGACGGGTGATGTTGTTTTAGCTTCAAAATTAGCACGCCTTTCAATGTGGCTTCTGCTCAATAAATGTCGCGGCGCTAACTACACTGTAGATATCTTAGAGGCTACCTACTACTTTGTTTACAACCCTGACTGTTTATTACAAAAATTATAACCAATATTCATAATTAGGTTAATTTTAAAATAGGCATTTCAAGAGATACTTGAACATAATCTGCCTCTTTGTGCCGCAAGTCATCTTCCTCTGCTTCACGTTCGGCTACTTGATCGTCCTCATCATCCACAAGTGGTGCTTCTACGATGCACGCTCCTCTAATTCCGCTCCCAGCCTTCTCATTGGTCAGTTGATTGGCTGAGTGGCTCGCAATTGGCTGGCTGCTTTGTGGGCTGTGTAGTTTTGATTGGTTATTGGATTGGATTGTTGTTGAAGGTCGGAATTTCAATGGTTGTTGAGTTCCGCACTGACGTAAGAATATTTATTTTATTGAGAAGAATGAACGAATGACCACAAAAGAGCAATATAGAAGAATGTTGTTCAGTCTTCCATTCAATCTTTCATTAAATCGTTGAACAGGGTTCATCAACATGTTCCTCTTTGTGTATCCAACTGATCCACCGCATGCAGTCGTCGGACACTCCAAGGTGGGTTGTCTTTCTTGTTGTGCATTCCTGTCTGTACTGTCAATTTTGACTGCATGTTATCTAAGTTTTCATCATCGCCGTCGTCTTCGCCTTTACTATTATCACCTTGACCATCTTCATCTCTCCAGAAAATCCTGCAAATAAGTTTGATACTGTTTGCTCTGATCTGCGTGCCCTGGATGCTTTTCATCAAGCCGTACGTTCTCAACAGGAGGTTCAAACTGAAGAAGAAGAGGAACTCTGTTGGCTCGCATTTTTATATTTTCATTTCTATATTTTACTGACTTGATTATTAACATTTTATATTGCCACTTTTTCTCTTTCTCTCTCTCTCACTTTTCTCTCTTCATTTCCATTCTCACTTTATCTCATTAACCCCTCCATTCAACTAATCAACCGACCGACCGACTAATCAATCAACTAACCAACCAACCAATCATTCAGCGATCCGTTTCTTTCGCGAGTAGGGACTCATCCACCAGCAACTTCTCGGGCAACAACAACCACCACGATGACGGTGATGACGTCAACAACAATGCCGACGACTACGATGAAGAAGGCGACGAGGTCATGCTTTTGAGTTCAAGGTCAAAAACCAGTTCAAGGTCAAAAACCAGTTCACGGCCGGGGTTTCAATCAAAAAGTAGGTTGTTGAGAGGTAAGATTCAAACTCGAAAAGCTGGAAGATCTGGACGAGGTATTGTTTCAAGTGATGATGATGGCGTTGGTGCTGCTGCTGCTGATGATGATGATGATAACTTTGATGATTACGTGAGAGAGGAACATAATGGCGATGAGAACGGAAGCAGTGACGACGACGACGATGATGACATCATCAACATCAATCACCATGACAACCATCAGAGAGGCCTTCGTATGCAGGTTTGTTTTGAGATTGCTATTCTTCTTCTGGTTGTCGTCGTCATCATCATCGTCGTCGTCACCATCAGATGAATCAGTCTTCGAGGTCGGGAGAAGGAGAGGTGAACAGCAGTTCAGGAAGCATCAGAAACGAACTTCTCAAGAGGGGAGCCAGGAAGAAAAAGAAGGCAGTGATGATGATGATAATGGTGATGATGATAATGATGGTGATGATGATAATGATGGTGATGATGATAATGATGGTGATGATGATAATGATGGTGATGATGATAATGATGATGATAACAGAGTTGATGATGACGGTGACGATGATAACGACGATGATGATAATTTTGTTGTAACTTTTTGTTGGCCAGGAGTTCAGTTTTGGGGAGGTGTTCATCAATTCATGCATCCATACCATCGAGTACTGTCTGGGTGAGTCATCTTTTTTAACATCATCTTCATCTTCTTCATCGTCACCGTCTTCATCCTCATCATCTTCATCATGATAACAGGTTGCATATCACACACGGCATCCTATCTGCGATTGTGGGCCTTAAGTCTGGCACACGCTCGTAAGTTTTTCTGCTCGTTATACAAACATACGTACACACGCACGTACACATAGAGACATACATAAATTCATACATGCATATTTGTGATGATGTATTCTTCTTTTTCTATAGCGCTTTTGAGAACTTCCATTTTAAAAAGCGCTATATAAATACTTAGATAATAATACTAATAATAATAACGCAGAACTGTCTGACGTTCTCTGGGGCATGGTGCTACACCAGGGTCTGACGATGGGGGGAAGGTATGGTTACGGCTACATCTTCCTCTTCCTCTTCTTCACACCCTGGGCAGTCATGACTACCGTCATCCTCCTAGCCATGGAGGGTCTCTCTGCTTTCCTTCACACTCTCAGACTTCACTGGTTTGTCGGTTGTCTGTCTGTCTGATTGTCTGCATGTGTGCGAAAGTCAAATATATAGACGAACGTTTCATTAATTTTTTTCACAATTATAAAGTGTCGTTTTGATTGATTGAACTTGTTTGGCCATCATCTCGCAGGATTGAATTCATGAGCAAGTTCTTCATAGGCGGGGGTCGTGCTTTCGATCCGTTCATGTACAGGTTCAACGATTTGAACGACTTCTACTATTGATCGATCTATTGAGTGATCTTTTGATCGATTGTTGGACTGAATTACTAAATGAGTGAATTAATTAATTAATGAATAACAGTCAACAGTCCATAAAATATTGCCCTATTCATATTTATGTATATATGGTTATAATTTGTGATTCATTAATTAATTAATTTCTCGGTTGTTTTTCATTTTTATTTCAGTAAAATTAATTAAGGTTGTTATTGACTGGCGTCATCATCATTATCAACATCATTATTTTTATCATCATCATTATCATTACTGCTAGTATTCTAAACAATGTATTCATAACTCGAATGTATTATATTGTTAAATATTTCAAATTGCAATTATTATTTCCTCAATAATTTTGTTATTGAGTTCTTTCCACTCTGTTCAACAGTGGGTCTATATGGATAGTTATGTTGTTAATATTGTTAACTGAATGAATTTGTTTAATTCTTCCGAATCGGCAAAATTCGACAAGTTATTGAGTTCTTCAGTGGTGAACTAGTTTTCATCAATTCGAGAATTTGATATAAAGAAGCCTTTCAATGATTGTAATGAATGTATACAAGTTTCTCCCTTTTTCGCTCTCTCCCTCTCTCAATTTATTTCACTATCTCATCACCAACACTGCTAAGATATTTAGATAGATTACATTCTTTCATTCGTTCATTCATTCATTCATTTGTCCTCTGATACATTAACGTTAATTAAATTATTGTTCGCATACAAGTGTGTTTGTTTAATTTATCGCGATGTGTCCGTGTTTGTTTGTGTGTTTGTTCGTTTCAACACTAAGCACACACACACGCACACAAACTCACTCGCGCTCACATTCACATGTGGAAAGATCTAACAAATTCATTAGGTTCGGCTGTGTGCTATACAGACGTTCACGCACACACGCACACAGACACATCAGATTATATGAATATATATAATATTATGTAATATATATAGCGAGAGAGAGAGAGAGAGAGAGAGAAAAAAAACTAAAGAAAGAGTTAGCCCCAGGTTCTCAGATATATAAAAGGGTGGTTTTGTACTGTATCGATTTCATGATCGTCATCATTTTCGCCATCGTCGTCGTCATCATCATCGCCATGAACACGTACACACCATACATACATACACATACATACAAACACGCACACAGACAGACGAACAGTTACTCGCACACGCACACAATCAGACGAAAACGTCCAGCAGTGTTATCAATCGGCCAAATACAAAAATATTAATTAACCTTTAATCTTCATTAACTTCCACTCAACAGGCTTGCATGCATGCACTGAACGTACAAACAGACAGACAGACAAAGAAACATAAATACATACATACATACATATCAGGGAGTTTCGATTTTTTGTGACGGATGTACTGTGCTTATGTAGTATTGTATAAACGTATGTAATTGAGTGAAACTATATTTTTAATGACGACCCCAACATTTTTGTTGAATAACTTTTTAAATAATTAACGCAACAAAAATTTTCTTTTTGAGTTTACGGAGAGGATCATTCCAGAAACCACTGCCAGAAGTCATCAGACGTACCGGTTGGCGGTTCGACAGATCATTTTACGCTCTTTTGTTTCAACGTTATTGGCACAGTCAGGGCCGCATTAACACTGAGATTCAAGTACCCAGTAGTAATTGCGATGGCCCGCCATGCAAGAGAAGGGGTTGAAGGGGTCTGAAATTGACTGAACATTTAAGGTGCCGTTGGTTGTGGCGATTGCATAGGTTGGTGGAGAGGATGGCTTGTGTGAACTGCAAAATTGTACATACTTTCACGCACGGTCGTGTCAACTTGGAGGAAATGTTATACAGAATTTGATATTTTGGGCGTGTTAGAATATATAGGAGGTTGTTGTTGCTGTTGTTGTTGTTGTTGATGATGACGATGTTGTTGTGTTTGTTGTTGTTGATGACGATGTTGTTGTGGTTGTTGATGTTAATGATTGGTAGTTCATTTTCTAAACAACAGCCACAAATACTTTTATTGTTTAGGGATGACGATAATTTTAAATAGCAAGTGAGTAAAGGAATGAATGAAAAAACGAATAAATGAATGAAAGAACGAACGAATATATAGATGAATAGATGAACAATCAACGAGCGAGTGAATGAATGAACGAATGAACGAATGAACGAATGAAACAAAGATTTCAAAGGGAAGTTTAAGAAATGAATTTCAACAAAATTACACGCATCGTCCGCATTTCGTTTCTGTGTGTGTGTGTGTGTGTGTGTGTGTATGTATGTGTATGTTTGTGTATGTATGTGTATGTTTGTGTATGTATGTGTATGTTTGTGTATGTGTGCATATGTATGTGTGTGTATGTAAGTGTATGTGTGCATATGTATGTGTATGTATGTGTATGTTTGTGTATGTGTGCATATGTATGTGTGTGTGTGTATGTAAGTGTATGTGTGCATATGTATGTGTATGTTTGTGCATGTATGTGTATATGCCTGTGTTTGTGTGTGTGTTTCTATTTATATAAGTATAGTGGATACATTCGAAGCAATCCCAGTAAGAACGATAACATGAAACAAAACACAACAGCAACAACAACAACAACAACAGCAGCATTAAAAACAAAAACATTATTTCCCGCCAAATCTTGCAATCTCTGCCGCACACACCCAACGCCAAGATGGCCGCCATCATAATGAGGTCACCACTGGCGTTTGACCCAGTTATTTCCGACCAATCACCTATCATTTGCTCGATGACGACAGAGAATGACCTATTAATAAATTGAGGATAGTGTCGGATTGATAATCTCTCTCTCTCTCTCTCTCTCTCTCTCTCTCAATCTTCTCATGCATACAACGCGCAATTTTTTTAATCCTCTGACATGGTATTTGTTTCTGTGTACGTCTGCGTGTGTGTGTGTGCGCATGTGCAAGTATGTATGTGTGTCTGTCTTTGTGTGTGTGTGTCTGTGCGTCTGTGTGTGTGTGTGTGTGTGTGTATGTGCCCGCGTATTTGTTTGGTGTTTTTAAATGCATTACCTCGTTGGTTGAGATGAATGTGAGCCTCTCAAAGGTTTCCATCCAATCAAACCAAACATCGAAATAAAAAGATGATGATAAAATTGACCATCATCATCATCATCGACCACCACATCATCATCATTATCGACCCCCACCACCACCACCACATCATCATCATCATCATCATCGTCATCATCATGGTTATCAGGATGGACCATCCAACCAACTACATATTAAGGAAGAAGTGACTTGCTTGTAATTGCTCATTTGCTTGCAAACCTTCCTGGCATATTAATCCGCAGTTTGGCTGAAAAAGAGAGAGAGAGAGAGAGATGAGAGAGAAAGAGAGAGAGAGAGAGAGAGAGAGAGAGAGGAAAAAAAGAGAGAGAAAATCGACTTTCCGGGAGAACGGTGGCAGGCAGTTTTAAAAAAGGATATGTTTAGGCCTTACTTACAGTCATTCTAACTTTTGTATTTCCTGAATAAACCCACACACACATACATGCTTATATTTCTACATACATACGTACACACACACACACACACACACACACACACACACACACACACACACACACACACGTACATACATTGTAAGAGTGTATTGGTGTAAGAGCATCTATTTACACGTCCTATCATTTTCTTGTCTTTTAAATCTTTACAAACGATCGTGTCAGACTCACTTGACGATGATGACGATGCTGATGTCGTTGTTGTTGCCGCTTCAGCTGCTGCTGCTGACGACGACGACGACGATGATGATGATGACAGGGGATTACACGTCTGGCCGTCGTTGATTGAAGGATGTTTGTTTATCATTGATATGCATTCAATTAGATTCGCTACGAATTGTTGTTGATGGTGTTTTCGGGGATGTCGCTGCTGTTCGTTCGTTCGTTCGTTCGCTTGTCTGCTTGTTCGTTCGTTCATTTGTTCGTTGGATTGTTCGTTTGTTATTGTTGTTGTTGAATTTGTTGTTTACTTCAAATTACTTATAAATTTGTAAACAAAGAGAAGAGTTTTGAAATTTTTTTAAAATCAACCAACCAACCAAATAATCAAATAATGAAGATGGAAAAATCCTGAAATAAGCAAGTTTTTCTAAATATGAAACGATTAAAATGGCGCAAATACACGTGCAAATTAATTAATTAATTAAAATCCATTAAACTATTTATAATTAATTAATTAAAAATAAATTTGTTCAGTTTTAGAAATTAATTAAATAATTTTTAATAAATCAGTGCAAAAATTTCGTGTCCAAATAATGGGGTTTTAACGATGCTGTGTTTAATATTACAGATGAATGAATGGGCAGATAAATGAATGAATGAATGAATTAATTAATTAATTATTGAATGAGTGTATGAACTGATTAAATTTCAATAAATGAATGAATAAACGAAGGAAATAAAAAGAATTAAGTTGTGAATGTAATTGTAATTTTGTTATCATTATAATTATTATCGTTATCATCATCATCATCGTCATCATCGTCGTCATCATCATCATCGTCATCATCTTCATGTCTTAGTACTCCATCCCATTGAGGAGCGGAGTTATGCCCAATCTGAAATGATGATGAAGTGCTGGGTGATGATGAGGGTGATGACGATGGTGAAGGAGATGTTGTTGTTGGTGGTGATGATGATTTTTGATAACATTATCATCATCATCATCGCCATCATCATCATCATTATCATTATTACTGCCATTTTTAAAAGCAGAAGCATGATTAGCGGTCGCACGGCTGGTAGCAGAGCTGGCCTCCAAGTGGTTATGCTGCTGGTCAAAATTATGATGGCGGTGCTGCTGCTGATGATGATGATGATCACCATCATTATTATTATTGTTGTTGTTGTTGTCGGCAGGAAGACACCTAGCGACAACGTTGGAAGATGAGGAGGAGGAGGAAGAAGAAGAGGATGATGATGAGTGATTGTAGAGACCTTGGGCCATGAGCTGGAGGGCCAACTGGTTCTTCACCCCACTGGCCTTCTTCATTTTGGCCCTCTTGTTTTGGAACCAGATTTTGATCTGGCTCTCGTTGAGGCTCAGTTCTTTGGCCAGGCAGGTCCTCCTCTCCTCTGTCAGGTACTTGTTCTCGTTAAACTCTCGCTTCAATCGGGCTAGCTGGTCCCCCGTGAAAGCAGTGCGAGGTCTTTTTTCGTCCTGCTGCTGCTGTTGCTGTTGTTGCTGCTGCTGATTGGTCATGTTGTTGTTGGTGGTGGTGGTTGCTGCTGCTGCTGCTGCTGCTGCTGCTGTGTTGTTCTTTCTGCGACACTTCCTTGAGCGAGGCCCTGAAAATTATAACAAATGTTGTTAATGCTGTTTATGTTGTTGATGATGATGATGGTAGAGTAAATACCTAACATAATAATAATAATAAGCATTATCATCATCCCTACCATCCTCATCATCATCATCCGTTCCACTTCCCACAATTCACAACTTCCGGCAAACGCTTAATCGTTTCGAAATGGCGGCCTTCTAATTACAAGAGCCATATTTCCGGCTGCTTGCCTGCTGATGACGTGTGCACCAAAAATCATGAATATCAATTTTTGAAGAGTTTTTATTTTGTTTTTAAACTTTTATTTCTATGCTTTTTATAATTAAACGGCGGAAATCAATAGCTCTGTGTAGTTGATAGAATGGAGGTGATGATGATGATGACGATGATGATGGTAGCAGACGTGACGATTACGATGACCATGTGACTAATTTTAATGATGATATCGTCCATGACAACATAGAACAAGCACAACAACAACGTACAAATTTTAACGCAACAACAAAAACAAGGATATTAAAAGCAACAACAACAACAACATCAACAACAACAACAAAAGCAACAACAACAACAACAGCAACAGCAGCAACAACAACAACAACAACATAGATATTAACAACGGGCTTTATAATGCAGACAATATTTGAACAACAACATTCGAAACAAGCAGACAATAACAAAGGTAACAACAAACAGCATCAAAAACTCTAAATATCTGAAGCCGGAAAAAGATCATTGTTGAATACTCTGGGCGTTATTTAAAGTTTTTGTTGCCGGAAATGATGATGACGGCAATGAAATCTTTGAAGCGAGCAGCGGTGCGTATCACTTTAAATTGATTATGAGGCGCTTCGTGCTGGCGCTGATGACGATGATGATGATGATGACGACGATGATGATGATGACGATGGTGATGATGATGACGATGGTGATTATGATGATGATGATTTTGTTGCTTTTGATGGTACTGGCGACCACGATGAAGATGATGGTGGTAGTGCTACTGTCAATTTGAAACATTTTTGTTCTAATCCGCCTCTTAATTATCATTGCTATCTCAGTCAAATCATCATCATCATCACCACCATCATCATCATCATCACCACCATCACCACCATCATCATCATCACCACCATCATCATCATCATTTGAAACATATGCAAATGAATGAGCCAGTGTATAGAACAACGACAAACATAACAGCGCAATAAATAATAATGTTCCACCATGTGTCTACCATGCAGTTTCTCTATCTAAGCTACGCTATGCTATGCGTGTAGTAATTGTATCTATGAATGTCTATGGTAACAAAATGATGATGATGAAGACGATGATGATGACGATGGTGGTGGTGTTGATGGTGGTGCTGATGATGATCACCTGATGACGGCCTGTCAGAATATCTCGTGCAGTAAACCCAAGCCGGCCACGGTAATGTTGGTTGGACAGGTTTCGCTGCTGCTGCTGCTGTGGTCGCTGCTGCTGCTTCTGATGCTGCTGTTGAGGATGATGATTTTTTGGCGAAATTAGATTTGTGGTGTTGATGGTGATGTTGTTGTTGTTGTTGTTGTTGTTTTTGTTGAAGATAGTTGAAGTGGAACGCGGGTTGATAATTTTGCCGCTCTGTGTTTCGCTGCTGCTGCTGTTGTTGTTGTTGAAGGAAAAATTGTTGCGGTTGTTGCTGTTGCTGTTGATGTTGATGAAGATGTTGTTGTTGTTGTTGTTGATAATGTTGAGGATGTTTTTGTTGTTGTTGTAGATGATGTTGAAGATGATGTTGATGTTGTTGTTGAGGACGATGTTGGCATTTGCAGTCCACCACATCATTCTCGCTCCACTCCAACAATTTTGCATTTTCACTTGCATGTACATCGTCATCATAATCAGCATCATCATCATCATCATCATCATCAACAATCACGTGATGTTCATCCTCGTCGTCATCATCGTCATCGTCATCATTATCATCATCACCGGTTTTGTTGTTGCCATGGCCATCTTCGTCTTCTTTCTCATCGGTGACGTCATTTTTAACGTAACACTTCAGAGGAAAGTTAGCCTCGCAGACGTTCGTCACATCTCTACTTTTGTTCTTCACGTCATCGCCATTATAATCATCACAGTTTGGTCCGACGCCATGTTTAAAAATGGCCGATCTATTTCCGGTAAACTTAAGGATGGGTGGATGGTGGTGACGGAGGGCGGAGAAAGGAAATGAAAAAATTGAAGGACTGAAGAATGGCGAACAAGTTTGTAAGACGTTATTATTAATGATGTTGTTGATGTTATGGTTGATGTTGTTGATGTTGTTATGGTTGATGTTGTTAATGTTATGGTTGTTGTTGTTGTTGTTGTTGTTATTGTTGGTGTTGTTGTTGTTGTTGTTGAAGCTAACGCCAGCAAAATTGAAAACATTGTTGTTGTTGTTCATTTTAAACATTTCCAACTCATCCTTCGCAAAATGTTTCTGAGCCAAGAGTTTGTAAAACATGGCCGCCGATAAGATGGCCGCCGACGAATGACTTCCGTTCAAAAATGGCGGACACTGAAATGATAAGCGGGCTGCCATTGGTGAAGTCTGTTTAGGAATTGTTAGGTCATCATCAGCATTCTCAATGACGTCATAATCCTCTTGATTCACCTGGCCACTGCTGGTTATGTTGATCTCGAAGTCATTGATGTTCTTGATGCTGTTGATGTTGTCGCTGAGAACTCCACTGGTGCCGTCTAGTTCATCACTCTTCTCATTTCCGTTATCATCTGCCTTTTGATCTAGTGTCTTCGGTGACGTGTGGGCGTTACATTTCGTGTCCGCTTCCTGCTTCAAAATGGCGTCTATAGAGAAAACGCTGGTTGTTTTTGACAGAGATGCTGATGCTGACGAAGATGAAGACGACGACGATGATGCGAAAATGGTTGAAACAGATGATGGAATTGTATTAAATAATGATGATGTTGTTGTTGATGTTGTTGTTGATGTTGTTGATGTTGTTGTTGTTGACGACGATGGTGATGGTGTATTAATTTCTGCCCTGTCTTTTTCATTGCCAACATTTTCGACATCATTCATGCTCCGAACGTAGCTCCTAGCGGCGCCATCCCAATTAATGCAGCTGTTCACGTTGTTTAAGCTAGATTTGCTGCTGCTGCTGCTGCTGCTGCTGCTGCTGATGGGAATTATTTTTGAAAAGAGGTTTCCGCCTTCGTAATCTGAGTTGTTCAACATTTTCTGCTGGGCTTTCAAAATCGAAACAGCCTAAGTTAGATATGAATAACAGTTGCTATTGTTGTTGTTGAAGTTGTTGTTGATGTCGTTGTTGATGTCGTTGTTGTTGATGTTGTTGATGTTTTTGATGTTGTTTTTGATGTCGTTGTTGTTGTTGTTGATGTCGTTGTTGTTGTTGTTGATGTTGTTGTTGATGTTGTTCACGTCACATGTATGTCTTGAAACTGGTCAAAAATGAAATCAACATTGCAGAGCCAACGATGCAAAATAACGAAAACGAGTAACTCCGTGAGCGGTGCAACAATTCAGTCGCAACATCCAAACCATCATCTCTTATATAAGCAATCAAACATACATACATACAAATATACATACATACATACATACATACACACATACATACATCGATACATACATGCATACATATACAAGTTTATTGATTATTATAATAGTCTAGGATATGTTACTATTAATAGCCGATTGAAAGCTCTCTCAAACTGATTCAATTAACCTGAGCTAAGCCACGCCTCCCTCATTCAAATCTCACAGTTTAAGACGTTTGATTGGCAGGTCGATCAACCAATGAAAGCACTTCGTTCATTGTTCCTACAGTTTGAAATGCGAGGCAGTGATTGGTCGGATTAAATTGACGATCAGCCAATAGGAATGGGGATAGCATTTAGAGGCGATTATTTCGTTAATAGATTTCTGTTATGTCTACAACTGATAGCGACCAAGGCTTCATTAATCATCATTACCGTCACCATCATCATCACCATCTTCATCACCATCATCATCATCATCTTCATCGTTGTCGTCTTCATCATTTTAATCTCAGTTGCTGTTGAAGTGAAGTTTCATACTTATTTTTTGTATTTCCTGGTATTTTAATGAAACCTACACACACACACACACACACACACACACACACACACACACACACACACACACACACACACACACACACATTGACAAGTCCACTGACGTTAAAATTATGCCACACGAAACACAATCGAACAAACATGTGTGTGCAGATAAATACAAAATATATAAAGGTTGCAACTCTTTTTCTGATTTATAATCTTTTCCGGAAGTGCTGCTAACCAAAAACAATAAATACAAAATTATACATATATGCGACTTTTTCCAACGATGTTTATGTGTTTATTTTTTTATGTTTGTATAATTTTTCAATCGAAAGTAATTTATTCAGTTTTTTGTTGTCGTTGTTTTGATGTTGATGAGGATGATGACAACAACAACAACAACAACAACAACAGCAACAACAACAACAACAACAACAACAACAACAACAACAACAACATCGTCATCGTCGTCATCAGCCAACCGTATCCTAACTTAAGTGGAAGCCCCACTGATTCAATGCTCAAATACAAAACAGACTTTTAATTTTAAAAAAATTACCAAAAACCGTGAAAAGGAAGCTAATTAATTTTGTTATAAAAGAAAAAAAACAAAAAAAGGCCCATTGTTTGTGATTAAACGCTATATAATTTATTCCAAAAATTAACGTTTGAGTGATTTTTTTCTTTCAAATGCTTAACTTTTAAAACAATTATTTCTCTAATGAATCAGTGCGCCACCACCACCATCATCATCATCATCAACATCATCATCAACATCATCATCATCATCGTCGTCGTCATTTTCTTCATAGCTAGGCACCATTATGCAAAAACTCGAGATTACTAAAAAAGCAATCCAGTCAGCCAAGCAAGTTTAAGTGCGTGCCTGCATTACTTGCTTGAAGCACAAATTTTGAAAAAAATGAGTTAATTATTTTAAATAATTATATTAAACAATGATTATAGTAGCGAACGGAGAAAGTTGTATCAAAAGAACAATGCCTTCTATCTTGATTGTGTATTTCATTCTGAATGCCCATGACAAGAATACGCGCGGAGACAAACCATTCGCTTAGTTATTATTGTATCTCTTGGTCTTATTTAATAAATATTATTGTTGTTGTTGTTTGTTGTTGTTTTGTTGTTGTTGTTGTTGTTGTGGCATGCTCTTCTGATCGGTCAATTATAAATATACCTCTGCTACCAGCGCGAAACTAAAAATTATTTTTCGTTTAGAGTTTTTGATAATAGTTTGATTGATTGATTGATTGATTTACTGACTTACTGATCAATCAATTCTCCTCTACATTTCGTATTCTTTGCGATAAAATTTATCAGTCGTTTTTAATTAAATAGAGGAAAAATAAAATTTTAAATTTGTTAAACGTGAACTTAAAATAACAAATTCCAAAAATAAATAAAACATTTTTGTTCTTTGGTAACCTAAACCGTTCATTTCAAATTAATTACGTGACGTCTTTTTTGTTGTTTGTTTTTCTCGTCCGAACTTGAAAATAACCAAATAAATATAAATAATAATAAAATAATTAATACAAACGATAAATTATTATAAATAAATATTAACAAATATTAATAATAAAACTAATGATTAGAAATGAATTTAACATTTATATCTCATCAAATCATTTTTTTAATCATCTTCGCTTTTTTTGTTTCTCCTCGGGCAGCTAGTGGTTTGGATTTTTTTAATAAATTAATGATTGAATGAATGAATGAATGAACAATAGAATGATGGAATGGCTAAAATGTAAAACTTCTAGTTTAGAAATCGAACTATCAAATAATTAATAAATTCCTAACTGCTTATTTCGTTAGTAGCATTTCACATTTTAACTTAACTAAAATATTTTTTTATACGAAATGAATAATCAATTAATAAATTTATAAGTCGTGACTGCCTTCTGAAATTGATTCATTTAATCAAATTTTATTAAAAATATCAAAAAGTTAAGAAAAACAAATCAACCGCGAAACAAAACAGGTAGTACGGAATATAGCCTGGAGTACAATGAAGAGGACAGCAAAGAAGACGGCAAGAAAATTAAAATTGGTCACCAGGTTGACATCCACAACAACGACACACTCATGATTCAGGTGGGCAGTTCTAATCTTCTCTCAAAATTCAGAGCTAAGTATCTTTTTAAACATTTAAAAAAGTATTTCAAACAAAGTTTCTTTAAAAGTTTAAACTTTAATTTAAACAATTGTAGTTCCAACTTTACGATACTGTTCACTAATTTCAAAAAATTAGGAAGAGAACTACACATACTACTCTTACAGTTTGAGCAAAAGTAGCAGATGGGTTGACAAGAAAGATGTCCCCGCGACCCCAGAGGTCATTCTCAAAGACCACCATCTGGGGGCAAAGGTCAATTTAGTTAATGAATTTAATTTTTCCAATATTTATTTGTTCATTCATTGTAGTTGTTCATTGAATTTTCAATTGTAGTTTTAGTCATTCATTCATTTTATTTCATTCATTTACTCGTTCATTGGTTTTATTGCTTTCTTTCATTCATTCTTTTCTTTCTTCCTTCATTCATTCATTCATTTATTCTTTTTATTTCATTTATTCGTTCAATCATTTATCAATTGTATTGTAATAATTTTTTTAGTGATATTTCAAATATTTCAAATGAATAAATGAATAAAATAAATGAATGAATGAGTAAATGAATGAATGAATGAATAAATGAATGAAGCAGTATTTTATGAGCAAAGAACAAAAATTGAACAGGTTTTAAGATTGGACGGTGATTTTATTTTCTATGGTCATCTCATTGATAAGATCGTCCTAACAACTGGCGGTTTGTGAGATCATCATCACCACCACCACCATCATCATCATCAACAACAGTTACATCGTCATCACCATCATCTTTTCATAAAAATTTTAATCATAAACTTTCCAGTTACAAATCGCGCCGATTAATTTTAAACATTATCATTCCATTGTATTATCGTATCGTCGCCACTTTTTCCATCCATCTATTCATTCATTCATCTAATCATTCATTCATTCATTCATTCATTCATTCATTCGTCCATCCATCTATCCCTGCAAATATTTGTGATCTTGACGACTGTAGTCCTTCAAGACGATGACGACGATGATGATGATGACGACGACGACGACGATGATGATGATGACGATGACGATGTAATAATGCTGATGATGCTGGTTGGTGGTTGGTGGACAGCAACGACGATGCATGCACGCATCCAGGATTCATCCACACAAACGAGATGACTCACTCCATGCTCACCTACTCCTCTTACATCGCACCTCTCATGGCCAACTTCTACACCACCTCCGATCAGCTGCCAACAGGCACGCTGTTCGTCTTTAAGAATAGTTAGTAGTGGTGGAATGAGGACGACGATGAAGATGATGATGTTGGTGTGGTGATGATGTTTGTGTGTGTGATGATGGTGCTGGTGTGATGATGATGGTGCTGGTGTGATGATGATGGTGCTGGTGTGATGATGATGGCCGACTCTGAGGATGACAGCAATGGTGATGGTGATGGGGGCTTC
>NW_008704216.1:1453155-1482551 GCF_000326865.2 Helobdella robusta | reverse complement strand
TCACTCACAGGTCCAGTATTAACATTTCAAATGATCTTCCATTCAAACGGCCTCATAATCTTCAACTATAAAAATCTGGTTTCAGTTTATTCCATTTTTTATTTTATTTTTTTATTTATTCATTTGTTTATGTGTTCATTCACTCGTTCACTCATTCATTCATTTGTTCACACCTTCACTTTTTCATTAATTCATTCATTCATTCACTCATTCATCTGCCAACTTTCCATTCATTTATTCGTTTATTTACATATTTTTTCCATTTATATTCGCCAAGTCATCTTTGAAATTTATTTTAACATACCTAACTCTAAACCTCCACACACCCACACACACCCACACACACGCACACACACACACACACAAACACACACACACTTGTAGTTGAACAGGACGATAATAGAATGGTTGTCGCGAGCGAATCCTCACGATGTTGCAGTCGGCTTGTCAGATGCTTACTACATGCAGTCTATGCATGATTCTGGTTAACTGGCTGGTTGGCTGGTTGGCTGGCTGACTGGTTGATTTGTTGTTGGTTGATCGATTGGTAGTATACATATCTTTGACTAACGAATAAATCACGTAATATTCTCGTTCAAACAAGAAGAAACCATTCATTTAATCCCCAAACCAGTCAACCAATCAGTCAATTGACCAATGATCAACCAACCATCAATCGATCACCCGACCACAGACCACCCGACCACCAGCCACTCTAACCACCAACCACCCGACCACACAGCTTTTAAGATCCGCATAATGACGTTGTACCACAAAGTCAACATACCGCTGGAACGCCTCTCCATGTACAAATCCATCAAGTTGATTCCCTTACCTAGTCTGTAATTGCCACTGTTGTGGTTGCTGTTGTTCATTCATTCATTCATTCATTCATTCATTCATTCATTCATTCATTCATTCATTTATTTATAATTTATTCTTTTTATCCATCCATTCATCCATCGATATTTTATTGCCTAGTCAATTTTTGACGTTGTTGTTAATTCGTTCATCATTCATTCGCTCAATCATTCTTCGTTCGTTCTCTCGTTTATCTATTTATTCATTCATCAATTCATTCGTCCATTCATTCATTCGTTCGTCCATTCATTCATTTGTTCATTCATTCATTCATTCATTAACTTATACACTCTTTCATTCCTGCACTCCTTGGCTAGACTGCATCGAACAGACGAACTGTCCGCAGTGCCTTCACTCACAAGTTCCTACCATTTTTGTATTTGGGGACATTAAATAAATAAATAAATAATAATAATAATAATAATAAAAATAATAATAATGTTATTAATGATGATGATGATGATGACGATCAGGTGACCTCGAAATTGAACTGCCAGTGGTGTGAGAAGATGAAGCTGTGCTCAGATGGATTCGATAGGAAGAGGCAGTTCTGGGTGGAACACAAGTGCCATGAGGGGGTCGGTTTGCTGATTGGCTGGCTGGCTGGCTGATTGATTGATTGGTTTATATATTTTTCCATCTATCCTAATGATTCAAACGAGCCAATCAAAAACCGCCGAATCAAATTAATCAACCAATGACAGAGCACGCAGTCATTGAACGAGTGCCCATTGGAAGATCTTAAAGCAAACTCGTCCCACTCATTATCATCATCGTCATCATCACTCCAAGCATTTCTAAACAGTCGCAAGTTCCCGGACGAGAAGGTCATTGAGGTTAGGAACGGTACCGTCCTTGATAACATCACTTACTACAGCGATCGGATCAGAGGAATGGGTGATGATGAAGGTTCGAATACCGGTCTGACGCCGATAATGTTCTATGCCATTTATTTCTTTGTTGTTTTATCTGCGGTAGCCGTATTATCGTTCATCAGCTGGCTAGTCTATGCTTTCAGATATCCCAACACACCGGCTGGAAGGTGGTTGATTGAGGTCAGTTGCTTGAATGGTTGGTCGGTTGGTCAGTTGGTTGAATGGTCGGTTAATTGGTTGGTTGAATGGTCGGTTGTGGTCTGATGATTATTTGTAATAACTTTCATCTTCATCATCATCTCTCCTCCCACATGAACAGCATCGTTGCGAGCGCCTGTTCAACTGCCTGAAGATGAGGAGGAGGAGGAGGAGGAGAGATGATGATGCGAGTGAGAGTTCCAACTTTAGAGAGGCGTACGTCACTTTCGACAGACAGAGAGACGCTACCACTACCACTGCCACTACTTCAACCGCTACTACTGCTGCTACAGCTTCCACTTTCACTGGCAACAGAGCCACGAATTTTGGCGCTTACCACGACGGTATAAGGATTGGTCATCTGGGTGGTCTTGGTGGCGCTTCTAATGCTTTTGGTGGTGGTGGTGCTTTCCAAGCCGTGAATGATCTGCATGCAAGTGGTGGAGGTGGTAGGACTGGCAAACAGAATATGGTGCTCGGATGACGAGAACTTCCTACTTTTCAATTTTTAAACTATTTATTCCGTTATGAAAAAAAATCTTTGTTTATTGAATAAAAAATTGATATAAAAATACGAAGTTTCATTTTAATTACACATTTCTTTTCTTCATTAATTCGTTCATTCATTCATCGGTTCGTTCATTCATTCCTTCATTCATCCATCCATTTTGTTTTGGAAAGAGTTTTGAGCTGCCATCTTGGTCCTGCCACTGAGTTGGACGTTGTCCGTCGTGCCGTCATGTAGGTAGCGTATTCTTTTCATTACAGAAGGTTCATGGCAATCCGTCCAGAGAGAGCAGATGAATCCATCCGACATCTCAAAACTACGAAGTTTCGGATTTTTATTCATTTATTTATCAAACCATCCAACCTCATCGATTCGTTTGGAAAGTCGAACTATTGTCGTGAGGCTTTCTTGCTCCGTTGTTCTTCAGCAATTTTGCCAGGGCTCGCTGCAGTAGTTGCCTTCAGTTCACCACCATCAACCTACCTTGTTCGAACGCGGACCTCTTCAACTTCGAAGCTCAGAGCACCAGCACGAAATTTTTTCAACCAATTTTGTGTGACAGGCACAAAAGTACAGGCATCCCACCCTGCTTTAAAAATCTTACGAACTGCATCAGTTATGTGGCAGTTTGAACTGATGAAGCTCGAAGACAAGCAGTGTGGAATTTTTAATACAAACTAAATAGAGCATTAAATAACCTTTACAATGATAAATAATTGTCAATGTACCCGATAAAATTAATTTTAAAAGTTTCTGTTGGAAAATTAAAAAACGCAAAACCGACACCCGTCTTCGCACCAACCTGGTGATTTAATTTTTTCCAACTGAATATTCGACAGGTGACGAATGGGCCACTAAGTTTCTCGTCGCAGTTTTGTTTGTAATTAAAAATAAAATTACTATTATTAGATATTTAAGTAATAAAAAGCTGAGTTATAAATACACACACATTTAATAATTTATTTACAATGCCAAAAATGCCAGTATATATGATGGTAGAATTGAAATGCTGTTTGAAATTGACGACTTGCTGGTTAGTTGGCTGGTTGGTTAGCTGGTTGGTTTTACATTCTCGAGCACCCATTGGTACATTGCATCGAATAGTTACATTGAAATAGTGGATTGGATTAACCATCCCATGGAAGGCGTTCAAGTATTAAAGCTTAATCAGGAACAATTTTATAAGGCCATCAAACTATTCAAACCGGCGAGGAGGCTAATGAATACGACGACGTTTAAATTCATGGTGAAAATAATGTGTTAATCGAGAAAGAATAAAAATGACTAGTCGATGGTTTGATCATAAGTGAATGAATGAACGAATAAATGAATGAATGAGTGGATGAACGAACAAACGATTGAATGATTAGATGAATGAATGGATGAACTGAAAAATAGACGGACGGATAAATGAATGGTAAAAGAATGAAATTTTATGTGTATATATTGAAATGTATGTAGGTAGTCTATATAGTACTGGCGGTATCGTGTATCAGTAAATAAATAAGACCAATAAATATTGTACAACTGTGTGTGTGTGTGTGTGTGTGTGTTTGTATGCGTACGTGTAGGTAGGTGTGTGTGTGTATGTTTGTCTGTGTATGTGTGTTTGTGTGTGTGGGTAAGGAAGTTGACAAGAATCATCAAGAGAGTTATCGAGTTTAATTGCCGAATAAATTTCAGTGGCCAACAAAATGGTGATAATTATTATATGAAGGATGGTGAGGGATATGAGGAAGATGATGACGATGGTGAGGGGTATGAGGGAGATGATGACGATGGTGAGGGGATGAGGAAGATGATGACGATGGTGAGGGGGATGAGGAAAACAAGAAAAAGTTAATCGAAGTTACAACAAAATATCGAAGGAAACATCAAAAAAAAAACAAAAAACGGCATGCAACTCGTTACATTATTTTATTTTCTATCGAAGAATCTTTTTCAAACTAGAACACACACGAACACACACGCACACACACACATTCACAGGCACGTATGAACAACTTGAACCTTCTTGCAAATCTTGCACTGAATACTACAGCACCACATAAATTGGCATTCACAAGCTTCGTCGACCTCGATCACCCGGGTTCGATACCCTCTCCCGCAGCAGAGATGCTTACAATTGTTCGGTTTGTCGGTATCGGGTTGGCAGTTTCGGTCCCGAGTTCCTTGGACCCCTCTCTTGCGGTCTGGCCGGCAGTAGTTGGGAGATTTATCGAGGAAGATCAAGTCGGTGTCAGAGGCGGGTTGGGGTATGCTGTTGCGTTTGTCGCGATGCTTCATTACGAGGGTTAGTTGTTGATGTTGTTGATGATGTTGTTGTTGATGTTGTTGATGTTGTTGTTTTGGGCGAACAATCATTTTTTTCTCTTCTTTCTTAAAACTCTTTTCATTTTCATCAGTAACTTTTCCACCAATCACGTTCTTTCTTCTATGAACGGACCTTCTCCATTGGCTCTTTTGACCAGAGGCCACACTCACTGAGTTGCTATCAGCCAATTGCAAAGAGGGAGAAATTTCGACGCTGTCCAGGTACTTGAATTTCAATTGGTCCCCCACCTGCCGGAAGCTGGGCAGGGACCTCCAACAGGATCGAACCGCGCACGACCCCGAGACACCATGGCAACGACATTTGTGGGTCATCAGGGAGTGCAAGGTCTGTAGTGGTGGTGGTGGTGATGATGATGATGATTGTGGTGATGATGATTGTGGTGATGATGATGATGATTGTGATGATGATATATATATATATATATAAATTTGTTGTATATGCGTGCTGTAAATAAACGAGCTCAATTGAGATTGGCCGAAAATATATCACGTGATAAGATTAGGATTGAAGATGAATCCGTGAATGAACGAATGAATGAATGAATGAATGAACGAACGAATGAACGAACGAATGAACGAATGAATAGACTGATTGATAAATAAAATGATAGATGGATGGACATTAAAAGAATTAACTTTATAAAACAGCTTGTTAACCATTCGTATTTATGTTGATGTAAAGAAATTCTTAAGAATTCTTTGATCAACAAGATAGATAGATTGATGCATTAAGTGGCTATATGTGTGTGTATCTGTGTGTGTGTGTGTGTGTGTGTGTGTGTGTGTACGTGTGTGTGTGTACGTGTGCCGACCGACCGGTCGATGATGGAGCAACTTGAAATCTCAATCAGAGCATGTGGAAGTGATTAGAACAACAAAAACAACATGAACAAGTGAACGAACGAACGAACGAACAAACGAATGAACGAACAAACGAAAGAAATAAATTAATGATAGAAAATGAAGCGCCTGAACAAACATATTTAGTATTGATAAAATGACGTTGGCTTATAAACGCACACACGCACACACGCGCACACGCGCACACACAAGCACACACACACACAAACTTGTAGATAGCTCGTAATTAAAATTAATTGTCCCAAGAAGGAGATAAAACATTTTTTAGCGGGGGAGGGGTGCATTCGAACCGGCGAACGAACGAACGGATGATATGAATATAATGATAATTAAAAACACATTTGCCAGGAATTTCTTTCGTCACCCTCACTTCTCTCTCTCTCTTTTTCTCTCTTCAGTTTTCTCACGATTCAGCAAGCCAAGATAGAGAGAGAAAGAGAAAGAGAGAGAGAAAGAGAGAGAAAGAGAGAGAGAGAGAGAGAAGTAGTAGCACTTAACGCATATAATTGGACGTGTTTACTGGTCAACACCTCCTATCATCACCGACGTTACATTCATGTCTCAATGCATTACTCCGAACATTTGTATGCACGTATGTATGTGTGTATGTATGTGTGTGTGTGAGTGTATGTGTGTGTGTATGTGTGTGTGTGTGTGTATGTGTGTGTGTATGTATGTGTGTGTATGTATGTGTATGTGTGAGTGTGTACGTGTGTGTAAATAATTTGAGGAATGGATGGATGAAGAGGCGATTTATTTAATGCATAAGACATAAATTTATTGATGATGGATGAATGAATGAATGAATGAATGAGGGACTGACTGACTGAACGAATGAATGAATAATTGAGTGATTGAATGGATAGATGGATGAATGAATGGATGGATGGATGAAAGAATAGCTAGATGGATAGGTAACATAATTGTAGCTAACGAACATTCGAATATATAATTGGTAACATACAAATATTTACGTATTCATTATCATCATCAACAACAACGACACCTCTGTAATAATCATCACCACCATCGTCGTCATCATCATCACCACCACCATCGTCATCATCATCATCATGACTACCTTCCTTCCGACATCATTATTATGCAGATGAACGAGCGATCGAACCCGTTCCATCAGAGCTGCCTTTTTTCCGTCTTTTTGTTTTCTTGTCGTTATTTGTTTATTATTATTATTATTGTTATTTTTATTATTTTTATTAATATTATTATTGAGATGGGGGGCCTGATGATGATGGCTCCTTACTTTCCTTCTTCCGGTCTTCACTTTTCGGCTTTTTCTTTCAACATAATCACCATGACTCACCACAGTGATGACGTCATCATCATCATCGACATCATCACTACTATGACCAACAACGTCATTACCATGACCATGAAGATGACCACCCCCACCCCCACCACCACCACCCCCATCCTCCTCCTCATCATCATCACCACCATCTGTGATGATCTTCGAATACTTGATGCCGTATTGGACGTTATCGCTGCAGCCACCCCAGCGCCAGCTGCTGTCCGTACTCACGATCGACTGCAGGGACTGTGTGGTGGTAGTGGTGGTCGTGGTGGTGAAGATGATGAGGTAATGTGAATAATGACAAATTTGGCGAGTTGAGATTTAAATATTTAATAAGATTATTTTAATCATATCCACTATCATCATCATCATCATCATCATCATCATCATCACCACAATCCTCATCATCATCATCATCACCACCCTGTCGCAAGAGCATTCTAGAAGGAGGCCAGCGCTACATGATGAAGTGATGGAGTGAGCGAGTGAGGCAGACGTGATGGCGTGGATGAAAGCAATCTCCTTCGTTCCTGATTGGACGGTTAGTTTGATGATTGGTATCAATTGATTGGATGGTTTTTGTGGGGCGGGTATGATGAATGGTTGCTTTTTGATGGCTCTCATTTGGCTGGTTGGTTGGTTGGTTGGTTGGCTTTTTAAAAGTCCTCTTATAAAAGGACGAATTTTGGAAGTTTTCGTTTTCGGATTGGTAAGATCGAGTATGAACAAATGAAATCAATTGATTGGTTGATTGCGTAAAATAATAACAATAATAATAATAAAAAAAAGAAGAAGAAGAAGAAGAAGAAGAAGACAAAGAAGAAGAAGGACCTTGCTGCAAAATAGTCTCCAGGATATTTTCATCTTTGGTCGCCCCGTCCAGCAGACGACAATTCCACCTCTCCTCTTCAAACTGCTGCCTGCATTCCGACAGTCCCAACACCGATCCTGTGGTTTTTATTATTATTATTATTATTTACTACTACTACAACCACCACTATTACTACTACTACTGCTGCCGCTACTACTGCTACTGCCACTACTACAACTTTAACAAAACGATAACAATGACCTTGTTGGATGCTGTTGATGATCGCGTGGTTCTCATGAGAACATGCATCAATTTTGTGCTGCAACATTTCTGTCTGATAGGTGCAGTTGTTGATATGTTGTTGCTGATGTTGTTGAAGTTGTTGTTGTTGTTGAAGTTGTTGTTGCTGATGTTGTTGTTGCTGATGTTGTTGTTGCTGATGTTGAAGTTGTTGTTGTTGAAATTGTTGTTGTTGAAGTTGTTGTTGTTGATAGTAGTATTGATATTCTTGGTTCTGGGGTGTAGACTGAAGATATTGTTTTTTATTAAGCTGATGATGTGGTTTAGCATGTTGTTTCGTTTGTCGTGAATGTTGTTGCGAATGTTGTTGTTGTTGAAGAAGTTGTTGTTGTTGTGGAAGTTGTTGACGAAACTTTTCACGGTGGCGATAATTATGTTGTTGGTGCCGGGGATAATTTTGAAGCGACGAAAACGAACGCTTTTTATTACTATTTGTATAACTGACATTACCATTATTATTATTATTAACGTAGCTATTAATATTTCTATTGTGTTTATTATTATTATCATTATTATTATTATTAGTGATCAAGTCATCGTCGAATCTTCTGTTCAAGTTGAAAGTCGTAGTAGCAACATCACCGTGAGCGACGGTTCCATTTGTAACAATTTTGCGCGAGTTTTTTAGCGGTAGTTCTTTGCTGTTTAGTGAGTTGTTGGCTGTTTTATCTTTGTTGTTGTTGTTGATGTTGTTCATCGGTTCAACCGCCAAACGTCTCCGTGAAAGGAAATATTCATTTTTTTAATATTTAATAAAAAATTTTCCCACATCATCATTATCATGCACACAAACAACAACAAACCAAAGAATATAAATAACAAAACTACAACAAAACAAAGATACCAACAGCCAGCCATTCCAACAGAAAGCATGATGTTGGTGTAGCAGCAAAAAAATTAGAAGAAGATTCCGCACATCATTCATCGACATGTTTCCTTCAACTTTTTAATGTGTATCCATCAATAAATAAATAAATAAACAAATGAATGAATGAATGAACGAAAGAATTAATTAATTATTTAATGAATGAATTAATTAATGAATGATTGAGTAATAAAAATTATATTTTTAAACAACAAAATATGTAAATACTATGCTTCAAACAATACAAATTTAACTTTACAAATTTAACTCAAACATAGCGCAACTTCCTTATATATACAATTATGAATGCATATACACACATATACATACATACATCATGCATACATACACACATACATACATGTATACATACATACATACATACATACATACATGCAAACACATATACAGTATATATTACGTTGGATGGACATTGATGATGAAGCTGATGATGAAGATTCAGATCACAATCAGACTTTAAAAAATGAACGATTCTGTCCATAAATTTGTAATCATTCACCAATTTATTCATTTATTTGTTCACCCATTCATTCATTCATCCATTTATTCTTTTATCTGCACACCAATCCATCCATGCATCCATCCATGCATCCTTTCATGCACTTTCTCTTTGAATCGTCGGCCCATACATCAATCATCTATTTAATTGTATCGTAAGTATATCAGCACAACACTTGAACACACGAGCACATGCAAACGCAACACACAAGCACACATACACATGTGCTAACACACATATTATACACATGTGCTAACACCTATACACACCAAAAGACGACGCGTATTCTATTTCACAGACAACTTACCTCATTACACACACACATATATACATATACATGAATACTTAGAGACTAGATATGCACCGAACAGTGATTTAGAGACCGAAGGCAGAACAGTCGAATAATCAATCGATCTATTATTCGACCGAAGACTACGACTTTGAAAAAAACACTAAACTTTAAAAATTGAAGTAACAAAAGTACGCTCAATCCATGTCCAAGGTTCTTAAGTTTCGTTCTTTTTCCAGTCTGAAGAGCATCGGTGAGGGCAAGTTCGATTCTCAGCCTCAAAAGTGTGGCCGATACCGGAGCTAATACCGAAGGAACATCGTTGATGAAACAAGAGCGGCGATAGAGTTACTTTGATATTAACAACCTTGCATACATACATACATGCGTGCATATAAACACACACACACACCGTGTTTGTATTTAATTTAACATGCAATCACAGACACACACGTGCATAAACAGATTAGCTCACATGCCTGATGTTGTTGTAAACAGATAGAGTGAGATAAAAGGCAATAAATGTCCGATCGTACTGTGTGTATGTACATATGTACGTCTAGTCTGCGTGTGCACGCATTTACTGTGCATGTTTGTATGTAATAAATGTACGCATGTATGTACGCATATGTAAAGTTCATATGCAAGTATTCTAACAAAAAAAAACCGTAAAAATATAAATGTAACTCACGGAAAAATTCAGCCAAGAAAAGTTTAATGCTTCTTGGAATATGGTGAACTTAAGTTTACTTGCCTGATTGGTGGCTGACAAAAATAATTTAATGTAAACTTTTCTCAATTGAGAAATGAAATTCGTCAAATCAACGGATTCGAACTAAAATTTGATGCAATCTTTTCGCAATTTATTCCTTCGTAACTCCATCAGAATGACACTCTGTCTGTGTGTGTGTGTAAGAATGTAGAGAAGGACGAACTACTAATGTAATTATAAGTGACGATAATAATATTAAATAATAATGATTAATACGAAAAAATAACGGATAATAATAATGATGATAATGAACGGCATTCAGCAATAAATTAAAGACAACGAGCGATTTATAAAAAATTATTTCCACATAACGGCCAAATGAATAGACAATTACACATACATATAAATATATATATATATTTATAAAGACGCATTTGATGACGGATCAACTAATCTCACTCACACACACACACACACACGCACATCTATATATATTTATTTATATATACATATATACCAAAGTTTCAATTTAATAAGTTTGTTGTTCATTCATTCGCTCATTCATTTCTTCATTCTCTCAAATTTTTTCACTGCTTATATAAAATCAACTGCATCTTCAGCACAGCCATTTTAAATTTTCAATAAATTAAAATGTGTCGTCACTTTTAACCGATCATCCTAACAACATCATCATCATCTTCTTTCTCATCCTCATCATCATCACCACTATTAACTTCATCGTCAGCATCTTAGCTATATAGATCGTCATCAGCATCGTCTTGGTACTGGCCACCTTGTTGTCCTTGACCTTGAGACGGCTGACCTGGACCACCCAAGTTATTTCCTTGACCTTGCTGCCTACCACCTCCACCTTGCCCTGGGAATCTGATTAGCAATATTAATTTTTGTTGTTATGAAATTCATATCTATAAAACTCTCCAATTAATTAACCAACTAGCCAACCAGCAAAGAAACAGCAATAAGCAAGAGCTCATAAACTTTCATAACCTGAAGTTGGATCCCATTCCTCTGGACTGCTGTAACGTTTGAGAGAACATTTCATACTTCCTGATGTCGTTGTCTGTGACGGACCGACGGGCGAACTTCATGGCCTCTTCGAAGTGGTCTCGTCGGATTTCTGGCACTGGATCGTAGTCGTCGTCCTGCGTTTAATAGATGTATTTGTTTGTTTGTTTCTGACTTCACGAGCGTTCATTCAGTTGCAGTAGGGCCATTCACAACTTCAAAACCACCAATTAAAAAATCACAACTGACCATATCAGCCGGACCGGGCTTATTTTCCTGATCTCTCTCCCTCCTTAGATCACTTTCGATGGCCTCCCTGATTGCCAGCTTGCATGCTCTCTGACAGATTTCTGTCAAGTCAGCCCCACTGAAACCGTGTGTTACCTTGGCCAGGTAGTCTATGTCAACATCCTGATTGGTTCAAACAATAAACAGATCAACCAATGAAATCAACAATGAAATCTTAACTCCGCTTACCTGAGCGACTGGAGATTTTCTAAGCCCCGCCTTCAAGATGGCCACCCTCGACTTCTCATCAGGGAGTGGGATGTAGATGAGCTGGTCCAATCTTCCTGGACGAAGGATGGCTGAATCAATTATATCCGGCCTGTTGTTTGACGGTGCATTTTGTTCAGAGAGATGTAACAATTCTTAACACACAAAGACACAAACAAAACAACAACAACAACCACACAGAGGCGCGCAAACACACACACACACGCACCTGTTTGTAGCTCCAATGATGAAGACATTTTTCTTGGAACTCATTCCATCCATCTCAGTGAGAAGTTGATTGATGACCCTGTCAGCAGCACCGCCACCATCGCCCACGTTCCCTCCACGAGCCTTAGCAATCGAATCCAACTCATCAAAGAAGAGGACACAGGGGGCGGCTGATCGAGCCTGTTGAATTGTTGAAGCGTGCATGAACAACCATTAGAAGACATGGGGAGAAGAAAATATATCAGCCAAATGCACTGGAGCTGATCAATTTTATTATTGAGAAGTGATAGCAATCGACGAACCTTGTCAAAGATATCCCGCACATTTGCCTCAGACTCACCAAACCACATGGTCAACAGCTCAGGGCCTTTGATGGATATAAAGTTAGCCTGGCATTCATTGGCAATGGCCTTGGCCAACAGGGTCTTTCCACATCCGGGAGGTCCATAGAAGAGGACTCCTTTTGACGGGGTCATACCGAATTTTAGGAATTTATCCGGATGCTCAACTGGGTACTGGACGAGTTCCTGCAACTCCCTCTTCACATTCTCCAAGCCACCAACATCCTCCCACGTCACGTTTGGAACTTCTACTGCTGTCTCACGCAGTGCACTTGGATTGCTCTTGCTCAGTGCCCACTGCATTCATTCACGTCGTGATTGATTGAGGAAACAATGCATTAAGACATTTATCAGCAAATCAATGATTTCTTTAAAGGGGCAACCGAGAGATCAACTCACTCTGAAATCTTCTTGCGAAACAGCCAGTGCATTGAGAACCTCGGCATCAATGGCATCATCTTCCAAATCAATGAGATCCATCTTCTCTCTGATCTGTTGAAGGGCTGCCTCTGAGCACAAGGCTGCCAAATCGGCTCCAACATGTCCATGGGTCTCTGCTGCCACCTGTTCAATTCAGATTTTAAGACTCCCAATAACTTCTAACTCAGTTTTGATCTTCAATTAATTGAGAAAAATTTTTAAACAAAATACCCTTTCCAGGTCGACATCCTTTGCTAACTTCATGTTCTTGGTGTGTATGCGAAGAATTTCCAGTCTGCCAGTTGTGTCCGGGATGCCTATGTCCACCTCTCTATCAAAGCGACCTGGAAGGTCAATAGATCAATGAATCAACTGGCCAAACGGTCAACAACCAAACAAATAATAAGCAAAACAACCAACAACAGCCAACAACGATGACCAACCAAATCTTCTGAGAGCTGCATCAATGCTGTTAGGCCTGTTGGTGGCTGCCATGACGATAACATGAGCTCTCTGTTTCAATCCATCCATCAAGGTCAGTAACTGGGATACTATGCGACGTTCTACCTCACCATGTGTCTGTTGGGTTGGGTGGGTGGATGGAATTGTTGGCAATTAATTAACTGGCTATCCCTCAATCTATCTACACTATCAAACCCTCTCCATCAACTCACCTTCTCTCTCTTGGGAGCAATGGCATCCAACTCATCAATGAAGATGATGGCAGGTGCATTCTTCTCGGCCTCTTCAAATGCCTTCCTCAAATTTGACTCTGACTCTCCAGCCAACTTGCTCATGATCTCTGGCCCGTTGATCAGGAAAAAGAATGCTCCTGTCTCGTTGGCCACAGCCCGAGCTATCAGGGTCTTGCCCGTCCCTGGAGGTCCGTACAACAGGATTCCCCTAGGAGGCTGTTTCGTACATGGAGTGAAGCGCATTAACAGAAGATGAATAAAAGATTAACCCAAACCCTACAAACCTCCCTTTTGACAGGTTTGCCCTCACAATGTGAGGAATACATCCATGATCAATCAATCAAACAATCGCCAGTGAGCCTACCAACCAACCTTAACTCCAATAGCCTTGAAGAGCTGTGGATGCCTGAGAGGCAGTTCGACCATCTCTTTGATCTGAGCGAGCTGCTTGCGACATCCCCCAATGTCATCATACCCGATTTCATTCAGAGCTTCTTCCTCCTCCTAATTACAAGAAACAATTGCACCACAATTATCATTAATATATAAATGTGAACGACAAACTTCATCTTTACCACCACCCCCATCATTGTACAACCCCAACCCTACAAACCTCCCTTTTGACAGGTTCACCCTCACAATGTATCACAGTATCCGGGGCCACTATGCAGTAAGGGGAGGGATCAGTTTCAACAACCTTGAACTCCACGGCCCTCATGCCCCCTCTCACTAAGAAGATATCTCCTTTGTGCACTGGTCTGTATGCCTCCAAGAAATATGGTTTCAGGTAAACTTCGAACAGGTTTCTGTGAGAGCATGCAAAAAATTAATTCAACCCTGGCTATCATTTTCTCCACCACCACAACCTTCATTATTCAATTCATCATCATCCTCCTCCTCCTCCTCACCAACACCAACTCAATGAGAACTAACCCAGTCAGCCCTTCGACGGTATCATCAATGGGGAGAATGTGTACTCGCTTTCCATACTTCACATCTGTGCAAGACTGGATGCTGCATTTGTTTGTTCGTTCATCAGTTGGTTAATTGTCAACCAATCAATCACATAACTATTTTATTTGTAAATTAGTTCATTGGCTGATCAACTGATTAACAGAAAAGCTAAACTAGTCAAACTCAACAATCCTCGGTGAATAGTTAAATCTATGATACCACACCAGTACTGATCATTCATTTTCTTAATAAAATAAATTATTAGTCAACCATCTCCAATCACAAAACAGCAAATCATCAACCAGCACCAACCTAACGATATCACCGAGTCGAACTCTCAGGTTGTTCCTAACAATCCTATTAATCCTGATCTTCTCGTCCGAGAGACCTTCCTCCGACAGAACAATACACACGGCCTCCCTTCGACGTTTCCCCTTCAAAAGTACTGAATCCCCTCGAAATAGTTGCAATTCATCCATCTTGGCCTATAAGCAGTGGTGTTCAGATGATATTAAAAACTGGTTTAAAAGCATTTTCTTAAGATGTATGCTAAAGACGATGTGAAAGCATTATGATAGATTCCAATGATTTATGTCCTACTATTTGTCAATAAACACCCCACAAACACAGACAGACCAACACACAAACGCAGACAGATGCACAAACAAATTATAGGTAAATATGTAAAAATGGACACACACCTGAGACACAGAAACTACAGAGTTATCGTCACTGATGGCTTCCTCAACAAGAAGTCGATTAGGCTTCGCCTTCCTCCTCAAAATAGCGGTCGCCAAATCATCTTGACTGCAATAAACAATGAACAAATTTTAATAACTAAATAATTAATAATAGAAAAACTAAAATCAACCCAACCATTATTATTTTTAGTTTTATGCCTAATTATTTTATTTTAAATTAAAATCACCTTTATCAGTGATCTCAAAAAATGTTAAATTTTTTTTAAGTTTAATTTTTATAAAATGAAAAATAGCTGAGTCATGTTACTCATTGTGTGAACAGTAAAACATCTAAAATCTCTACAGACCATCCCATGTTTTAATTAGACTGATAAATGAACATGTTAGAAAATCAACTTGAGAAAGAATGTCTCTCAAAAGAACTACAAGACACAAAAGGCATTTCATTTATTTGTACACTTTGTATTATTCATCCCTATTATATATCACATTGATTAACGACGCAAATAAAGGATAAAACATTAATAAAAAGTCATCAGACCAAATAATTAGTGACAAAAACAATTAGTTCAACAAAATATAATCTCTGGACCCCCAAAATATTCATTTTTTAACAATAAATAAATCACATTTCACATGTCATTGTTAGATAATTTTGCCGAAAATTAGTGATAAAACAAAATCAAATAAAAACAAAAAATGTTTAAACAAAAACTGACTTTTGTCCCTCACTCATGGTGAAAATTTTCTTCTTTTAGATAATTACGACTTTAAAACGTGAAATAAAATGAAATAAGAAAGGAAAAAAGACACAATTTCAGTTTTAATGGCAGTTACCAATGAAATGAGAATTTAGTCTCCTCTAAAGCGCAAGAAAGCAAAGATAAAAAATTGACGACGTCATTGTTAAAGCACTGTTGCATAAATTGATGAGATGATTGAATGAATGTGCGAACGATACTACATTACTTATTTCAAGATACTGACTTATAAATATTTGAAAGATATTTTAAAAATATTATATATGAAAATTATTTTCAAAGGTATAAGTATTTCCTTTAACTATAACTTAAATTATGCGCGGAAGTTTTTGAAGAATTATATATTACTATAAATCAATTTTTTTTAACTGAGGCACTAATAGCGAAATAGCGAAAGAAGCTGGTAGCCTTTTTCAAGATTCATGTTGTACTCAATCCCCTAAGCTTGAAAATGTACAACTTGCTAATGAAATTCTGACGTTTTTGCCTTGAATCGAACGAAGTTTTAAAAAATCATTCCATTATATTAATATAACTGAAACAATTTCTTTATGATCCATGACAGAAAGTAATGACGCAATGTATATTTCTTGAACGTACGCTGAACGTGTTATCGTTGAAACTCTACTTTGCAAAAGACCATGTAACATTTTTATCAAATTAAGTCTGATAATAATTTGTAAATAATCGATAATTGTACTTAATTTATATTATAAATGAATTAAAATCAATGAATTGATCATATTTTTGAAGCAAATTAATTAAGTAGGACAGATTTTTCTCAAAATTTCACAAAAGATCAATATAAAAATGAAAAAATATTGTAAGAAAATAATAATACTTAATATGAATACGCTGAATGAACAAAATCGAACATTATCCACAAATTGAATTGAAAATTATTGCATAATAAACAAGCTATTCAATGAAATAAACAAAAAAACCGATACACTTAACAAATTATTTCGCAATAAATTAAAATAAAATTAAACAAATGAATCGTAAGAACAAAATCAATCCCAACAGTACAACAACAGCAATCCCATGTGAGGCAGGAATACTCGCGAACTAAATGTTATTAATAATACTAGCATTGATAACAAGTTTGCACTTATAATAAAATCTATCAATCAAACATTTAAAACGTTCAAGAACGACAAATACATGAATTATATAGCTTGGAAAAAACACACACACACAACCACACAAACAAACACACAAACAAGCTGTAAAATGAGAAGGCAGAAATATATATATATATGCATAAAATAAGTCCATCTCTATGCAACAGCTTATATATATATATATATATATATATATATATATATATAAACATATTATTATTATATAGTTACAGTTAACAAATAATTAATTAAAATAGTATTTTTTTTTAACGAGTTCAAGTGAAAACAAAACGAACGAGCCCGCAAAGGTATAAGAATGATGACGTCATGATAATAATAATAATAATTAATAAATAATAACAATTACTATCATAAGAATCACAATATAGGAATAAATAAAGAAACCGATGCTTGTGACCAACAGAAATGAAACAGATAATGTGGGTTCAACGAAAAATAATTTAATCTCTTCCACATGGATTCATAATTTACATGCATTGAAACATTCCAAGAATTTCATTTAACCAATCAACCAACCAACCGATCATCTAGCCAATCAATCAACCAACCAACGAACCAACCGACCAAACAACCAACCGACCAAACAACCAACCAACCAACCAACCAATTCGCCAACCAATCAACGATCCAGCAAACCAATCAACCAATCAACCAATCAATCAGCCAGGCAATCAATCATCAATGGGGTTGTAGGTAGCTTGTGTGGCTACGGAGAAGTCATCCATAACAGAGTAGAGGTACTCAAAGGTTGGCCTCTCTTCAGGCTCCTTCTTCCAGCACATCTTCATTATTTCGTACATCTCAGGCGAGCAGGAGGGCGGCTTCGGGTGTCTGTAGCCACGGTCCAACTGGGCGATCACCTCACAGTTGCTCATGCCTGTCAGTCCGCGCGTTGTGGTGCGAGGTGGGTCGTTCGAGATGCGGTGGAGGGTTTGAGTGACGTTTTACTTTTTGTTAACTCTACTTTCAATGTCGTTGAATTTTAGCTAGATATTAATGTCGGAACGGTTTGTGTGTGTGTGTGTGTTGAGCGTGTGTCACTACTACCCTCATCATCATCGTCATCACCATCACCTCCTTCATATGATGATGATGATGATGATGATGATGATGATGAAGAGCAACTAACCAGGGTATGGAATCTGTCCGTAGGTGAAGATCTCCACCATGAGCACTCCATAGGCCCAGATGTCCGACTTGATGGTGAACTTGCCGTACATGGCCGCCTCTGGGGCGGTCCACTTTATGGGGAACTTCGAACCTGGGGGGTGGTCAGGTCGTGCGAGATAGTGAGGTAAGCGAGAGAGAATAATTTTTATCGATGAGAAAACAACAATCATCGTCGTCATCATCCCCTTTCTTCTAATCATCATCATCATCATCCTCAACATAAATGTCACTTGACCTTTGACCGACTAACCCTGTTTGGCTTCGTAGAGGTCGTCGTTAATAACCCTGGCCAACCCGAAGTCGCCGATCTTGACGGCGCCACAACTGCCGACCAGGATGTTCCTGGCCGCCAGGTCCCTGTGGATGTACTTGTTCTCCTCGATGTACTTCATGCCATCTGCAACCTGCTCACACCCGAGAAGGAGAGAGACAGGGCGAGTGACGGAGAGAAAGAGAGAGAGAGAGAGAGAGAGAGAGAGAGAGAGAGAGAGAGAGAGAAAGATAAAAGAAAAAAATCATTATTATCTCTATACTACCAGCAAACAACCCCAACAACAACAACAGCCCAACAACAACAGCATGATTACTTGAGTAGCGAAGTCGGCGAGATCATTCCACTTCAATCGCCGGCCCTTGTCGTCTCGCAAGTACTGCAGTAGAGAGCCATGAGCCATGAACTCGGTCACTATGTAAATTGGTTCGTACGTAGAACACACAGCATACAACTTCACCAGCTGTTTGTTGTTGTTGTTGATGATGTTGTTGTTGATGTTGGTGGTGGTGTGATGTTGTAACCATCGTCGTCGTCGTCGTCTTCATCCTCATCATCATCATAACCGCCAACATCGTCATCATAACCGCCAACACAACAACAACACACGAGATCGGGGGTTGCCGTTTGGCTACCTATAATGAAACCAAAATACCCCTCGACGCCATCCAAATCTGTCACTCGCCTCAGTATCACGCAACCCCGCTTTCACCCTGTCCTTCTCCACCTGCTCTCTCCATCCCAATCGCGGACGACCCCTTCCTACCACTCCTTCAACCTCGAACTCCAACGCTCGCCTAATCCCGACCCTTTCATCCCTTCTCAACACATGTCCATACCACCGCAATCTCGATCTCCTTATCAATGTCCTCATTCAGTCCCATCATTGACATCAGCTCTGTACTACTCCTCCTATCCTTCACTTTAACCCCACACATCATCCTCACCATAGCTCTTTCAGCCCTCTGCAATACACTTTCCTCCTCTCTCCTCAACTCCTCAACACCCAAGTTTCACCACCATATACCATCGCTGCTCTCACACATGCTTTATATACCCTCCCTTTCATCTTCACTGACCATTTCTTTCCACACAATACCCCACCCAGTTCCCTAAATTTCATCCATCCCACACGAACTCTAGCCGTAACTGCGCTCAAACATCCTCCATCCGCGTTCAGCTTATCCCCTAAGTAAACAAAGCTTTCCACTCTTTCAATACCACCACTCAACCCCATCCTTGCGTCCGTCCTATTAATCACACCATGAACACATTTCTTACATTTGAACGTGCCTGCATAACCGCCAACAACATCATCATAACCGCCAACATCGTCATCATAACCACAAACATCATCATCATAACCGCCAACATCATCATCATAACCGCCAACATCATCATCATAACCGCCAACATCACCATCATAACCAATAACAACATCATCATCATCACCATCACCCTGTTGTGCCTGAGTTTCTTCATGATTGCAGCCTCCTCCAGGAACTTCTCCACCTCCATGGTTCCTTCCTTCAACGTCTTGATGGCTACAGGGGTCGTGTGGTTCCATATGCCTGTGTTTGTTTGTTTGTGAGTGTGTTTGTTTGTTTGCGTGTGTGTTTGTTCGTATTATGTATGATCGGATGGATGAATGAATGTATGAATGAATGAATAGGGAAATAGATAAAGGAGTACATAGGGAAGACTGACCTTTATAGACCTCCCCGAATTGTCCGGACCCTAACTTTTGGCCGAACTCCAACTCGGACCTGTCAATCTCCCATTTATCGCGCATACCACGTGACAGGTCCCACATTTCTGGTCGAGATTTCGCACACGGTTGAACCAGCAAGCAACACAGTCCGTCTGCCGCAGCTAGATGGATGGATGGATGGATGGATGAATGAATGGATGAATGAATGGATGAATGGATGAGTAAAACAATAGTGGAACTAACAGGAATAAAAGTTGATGAGTTCTTCCAGAGATGTGAATTGTTTTTTGGTCGTGATGTAACAGCTGCCGTCATCTTTGTCCTTTATCCTGGTGGAGTTATGATGATGATGACGATGATGATGATGACGATAACGATGATGATGATGATTATGATTAATATGACGTCATCACCTGTAATGTTTTGTAACTTTTTTGCCGTCAGCATCACAATCAAGTACGGACAATGAGTAGCTACCTGGAAAAAATGAAAGAATGAACGAAAGAATGAATGAACGAAGGAATGAACGAAGGAATGAACGAATGTTTAAGTGAATAAATAAAAAGTATAATACCGCGAAGTAAAACGTTATAGAAAGATATTTGAAACTTTCCTAATGAATGAAGTATAAATTCTGATATCCAAAAATAGATTATTTTTCTAAAAATATACTATTACGGTATCTTTAAAAATAAACAACAGCGGAAAAACCCAACCGGAAACAGTTTCTGATTCGCGGATGAGGAATGATCCTTTGCTGTTACTGGACGATAATAATGCTTTCTCGGCGTCTTTTCGCGATATCTTGCCGTGGAACCAGCTGATGGTGATGATGATGATAGTGGCGGTGATGATGATGATGGTGGTGATGATGACAAAGAATTCCCCTCTTAAATACATCCTTTAACTGCTAGCTAACCCAATCTAATCAGGCTTAATTATCGTTCATTGCAATTAATAATAACAATAACAACAACAATAATAATAATAAGAAGAAAAAGAAATATGATTGTTATTATTATTATTGTAATTACAAGCAATTTTTACATTTGAATGTTTTTCATGGAAAGAACACAGGCTTAATTATAAATATGACTAAATAGAATTTTGTCATTCATTTATTTATTCTTTCGTTCATTCGTTTGTTCATTCGCTCGTTCATTCACTTGTTCATTCGTTCGTTCGTTCACCCGTTCATTCATCAATTCATTCATTCATTAATTCACTCGTTCGTTCATTCGCTTAATCCATCCATTCAACTATTTTCCGCCGTTCACTTTCCAACAAACCAATCACCCACATACACACGCAAATGCATACACACACACATTAGCATAAATTAACAGAAGAATATTAATGAGGCAGCTAGTTAGCTTACGCGAACTGATCGAGGCTGTTGATTTCGGCGATGAATGTGTTTGGAATGTAGCCGATCTGCTGGTTGTTCAAATTCTTTCCCAGCCACCAATCACCATCCCTGCATTCGTTGTCAAGCTAATTATTCATTCCTTCAATCGTTCGTTCGTTCATTCATTCATACATCAATTCGTTCGTCCATATTTTAATCAATTCATTTATTCGTACATTCATTCATTAATTCCTTCGTTAGTTTGTTTCTTTGTTGACCGATCCATCCATCCATTCCATCCATCCATCTACCCATCCCTGGACCCCTCAACTGACTCGGAGATGAGCTCCATGACGTCACCTTTCTTGAAGCAGAGGTCTGCATGCTCGCTGCCTTCAACTTTGTTCGGATTGTTGTAGTCGTAGAGGGCTCGAACTATTTTCTTACCTGGGTGGTTAGTGATTGGTCGGTTGATTGGACGGATAGTTAATGATTGGTCGGTGACAGTTCGATCGATTTGGTTGACTGTATAAGTATAAACAAATGATTGGATAGAATAGTTCCAGAAATTAAATGAACCAATACAAAATTTTGAGCGAGTTAACTGACCTTGACCTATGGCTTCCTGTATGGCGTGAGGTGACATGACGTCATTTTGAACTTCCGGGACTTCCACGGAGGGCAATTTTGGTTTCGGTTTTTTCGGCTCATCTACGTATCTGGGTGGTCGAGAATAAATACCAACATTATAATAAATAAATAAAAATAAATAAAGCATGAGAAAAAAAGAATAAACACCTGTTATTTATATTTTTATTATTTGTACTTTTATTTTTATTATCGTCAGCGTCGTCGATATTTTTTTGGCTGACTTTCTTGTTTGTTTTGGTAGGTTTCTTAGAGAATGATGAGCCCATGATTACCTGTCCCTCTTGTTGATGTAGTTGTGGATGTTGTTGTTAATGTTGTGGATGTTGTTGTTGTTGTTATTAATAAGTACCAAAAATCAAAAAACATAAATGTCAGTAATCAAACGATGTTTTATTGTCATCGATGTTGTCGTCACGGTTGTTGTCGGTGACGAAGTTGCTGTTGATGTAGCCGACAAAGTTGCTGTTGATGTGGTTGATGAAGTTGCTTTTGATGTGGCCGATGAAGTTGCTGTTGATGTGGTCGATGAAGTTGCTGTTGATGTGGTCGATGAAGTGACTGTTGATGTCCCTGATGATGGTGTTGATGTTTTCTATGTCGCTAAAGTCATTGATGATATTAACTTAATTTTAATAACACCAAATGAAAAAGAGTTGCTAGGCCGAGATGTTGTTGAAGTTAAAAGAAGTATTTTATATATAATTATTATTTTTATTTAATAATATTATTTATTTATTTATTTATTTAATTAATTAATTAACATAACTTTTCATGTTAACATCAGTTAATTTGTCAGCAGTTCAAGTTGTCATTCATTCATTTGAAATTGATGTTACATGTCAACAACAACTTATTATTATTTTCATTAATCGATTAATATTTATTATTTATAACTGTTATCGTTATTATTAAATGATTTAAATTAAAATTAACTTATTTCAAGTTTAAATAACCCATCAAAGCAATTTTGTCTATGTATTCCTTCTGCTGCCAATGATAATTTATTACAAATAACTATTTATATGATTATAACTATAAATATATATACACACACACACACACAATCACACACACAAACATACGCGCGCAAACACACACATATATATGTATATATTATATATATTATATATAAATATATATATATATATATAGAGAGAGAGAGAGAGAGATTATGGTGCAATTATTTGAAAGGCAGTAGGCATACAGTGAAGATAAATGACATTTAATTGTTGATGATAGCAATAATAATAATAATAATAATAATTATAATAATAACAATAATAATAATTGTGGTAGCTATACAGCCAAGAAATGCATTAAGTTAGATGACTCTCTTTGTATCAGGAAGTTTATGAATGAACACATGACAATATATGGTAACGACGACGACGAAGCTGCTACTACTGCTGCTACTATTGCTGCTGCTAGGGATGGTGAGGAGATAGACTATGATGTCAGAGTGAAAGATAAATACTGTTTAATTTAAGCCTGGGATGGTAATGATGGAAAAATTAATAAATTTTCCACTTAAATAACTACATACATATACACATACACACACACACACCACACACACACACACAGACACACACATACATACATACATACACACACACACACACACACACACACACACACACACACACACACACACACATACATACAGACACGCATTTCTTGCACAGTAACACTTTCTTTATAAAAAGTTAATGAGATGAAAATTTCATACAAACCAAACTGAAAATGACTTCCTAATTTATTCAATTGGTGCTAAAAAACTATTTGAATAGCTTGTGTATTTAAGTTTGTTTGTATGTGTGTGTGTGTGTGTGTGTGTGTGTGTGTGTGTGTGTGTGTGTGTGTGTGTGTGTGTGACTATTTGTAGTTTGTGTTTGTCAACTACATCAACAAGAAAAGAACAAGATTATAATTGTCATCATCACATGCTACAATAAATTTTTCAACTAATTATTAAATAAATAATTATTCACTAATATAATTATTAATAACAATAATAACAACAACAACAATAATAATAATAATAAACGCTGATTACTAGCAACAAATCATTAAGAATAAATCAGTCAATCAATCTTCGTTTAGCGTCCAGACCAAGTTCCTCCGAGGTAGGACGTTGTTTTCTTTGCCATCAATTTTTTGCACCAAATTAGACAATCAGCTGTATCCATTTCATTTAAATTTAGAGCTTTCATGTCCAGCTAGATTGTTTACGACCAGGACTTCTTTGGACGAGTAATGAGTTTGAAATGTAATGTTTAGTTTGTAGTTATACTAATACTGTAGTAGAGAAATAATAGTCAAAAGTTATTATTTTATGTATAATGAATAATATAATATAATTGTATTATATACTATAATAAAATAAAAAGATATTGTTTTATTAAGTAAAATAAGGATTGTAAGTTGTAATCAATAAATTTTTAGGGAAGGTGATAGTTATTAGCTATTAGGTAATTTAATTGGATTAGGTTACTTAATATTAGTATATTACACTGTGTAAAATAACTAACTGTTAGGTTAGTAGTTAGTGTTTGTTAGAGGATAAGTTTTGCCTTAGCGCTTAGCAGCCTTAGCTTAGCAGCCGCTTAGTATTAGCCTTAAGAAATTTAAAAAAATTATAAAAAAATTAATAAATGTTTTAATAAAATGATTTCTTTGAATAAAATAAAATTGCGATTCAGAAAACTTTTTGACCGTGTTTAAAAATGTATTTTTGTAAAAGTAAAGCCAAACCAGAGTAAAATCAACTTTCCATTTTACTTTTAAACGTTGTATTTCAAAAAGTAAATTTTGCCGAAAGTGGAGCTGGCTGATTAAAAAAAAATTACAGTTATTTTAAAAAGTTACATCTGTAAATGTTGTTAATTATTCAAGATTTCCCCCATCAAATCATACATGTTTATGCTCAAAAGATTGAGTACTACATGAATCTAGTGAAAATTTACCAGCATAATTTACTATACCAGAGCCACATTCCAAAACAATGGTACTCTAGAGTGTGTTCAGTAATACACATGATATATATATATTTATAAATACATATAAATATAACTCTATATAACCTTATGTAACTATATATAACTCTATATAGCTCTATATAACAACATATAACTCTATACAACTCTATGTAACACTATATGACCTTTTTTTTTTAACTCTATATAACTCTAAAAAAAGTTATAATCTTGTATAAGTCTTCGTCTTCTTGTTCTCACTTCTTGTTAACTCGTGTTAAAGACTCTTTAGCTAAATCTACATTTGCTTTTTCTGGCCCTTTTCTCTGGAACTCTCTACCTCCTCCTCTGACTACTTCTCAATCACTTACCAAGTTCAGAGCGGATATCAAGACTAGAGATGAGCATGGGAACGGGAATACCACGGTGATCGCTGGAAACGGGCGGGAATGGGAGGAAAAACGCGGGAATGAGTTAAACAAAATAGGGAATGGGAATTTTCGGAAATTTTGTCATAAATGGGAGTTTGGAGAGAATCGGGAGTGAGACAAATATGGAAGGAAATTGGGAAAATATTTCAACTCCCGCCCACCTCTAATTCGTACTAATACTATTAGCGTTCAGGTGTGCTTAGTTTACTGAATGACTTAAATGACGATGATGATGATAGCAAAAATATTGATGATGAATGATGATGAAAAAGTTAACGTCAATAAGAAAACAATCGTGTTAAAAATGTAAATAAATCGCCAATCCTTTGAGAAATTTACGAAAAACTAATGATGAAAAAGGTGCCAAAATGGTTCGATATTCCCCCAGAAGTCTGCCCATCCCTACTGTTGAGTGGGATGCCGAATTGGTACCTAACTTCTCCCCACCTTCCTCAGAAAAATTTTGTTGAGTCGTGTTTGCAGTACTGTTTATTGCTGCCATCATTGTCTTTGATTTTGTGACTATTGTTTTGTTGTTGCTACTGTTGTTTTTGCTATTGTTATTGTTCTTCTGTTTGTTGTTGTTGTTGCTATTGTTGTTGTTGTTGTTGTTGTGACAGAAAGTCACGTGGCTAGTCATAGACTAAACAATCCAACAACAAAACAAACAAAAATATAATGACAGAAAAATGAAAAAAAGATATTTCTTTTTCTACTTAGGAGCGCGCTACATCAATTAGATTCATATAAGGTTTATTGTGATATATACATACAAACAAACATACATACAAACAAACACACATATACAGATACACAAACATCCAAACAAACAAACATACATACACAGACATATTCCTCACGTGTTTCGAACATTGCGATGTGATCCAGCTGTAATTAACAATCAATCAAATATATACACAATTTTTCTATGTATGTAAGTACTTGTTTGTATTTATGTATGTATGCATGTATGCATGCATGCATGTATATATGCATGCATGTATGTAAGTATGTACGAATGAACATATAAAGAGCCAATATATATATCACATATATATATATATATATATATATATATATATATAAAGAACCGTCATTTTGTCAAAATTGCAATGAAAATGTGTGATAACGCAATCCCATTATCATCATCATCATCATCATCATCGTCATCATCATCATCATCATCATCATCGTTAAGCTAATTGCCAAAAATATTAATATGTTTTTGCACATTGTAATGTGATACTTTCAGCCAGCTTCGGATCTCAACAATTTCAAAAAATGGAATTCAAATCTCAATGATGAGGTTAGAATGATTGGTGGAATAACAAGAACTTTTTTATTTCTTCAAAAGCCAAAATATGAATGAAAATTACAATTAAATATAAAATGATCAATTATTATAATAGTTAAAAGATTAAAATAATGGATAATTTAACATCAATGCTCGCCATTATGAATGTGTACAGAGATGATAAATAATATAAATAATAATAATAATAATAATATCAGTAATAACAATAATAACACAAATTTTGACAAAACTGCAGTATACAATGTAAATATAAAATAAGTGCATGCAAATTTAACTCCCAAAGCTGGCAGCTACGTACTGAACCATCTAGTTTATACATTCATTCAATCAGTTAATTCGCCCATCCCTGGACCCCTCCTAAAATCTAACTTCAATTGCACCTAATTGTACACGCGTCCGTAAAAGCAATCTTATCCAAAAACATTTCATCTATAAATTATAGATGTCCAATAATTCAAAAATCCCTGAACTCCATCCCGGCAGACATCGGTACATCTCTATCTCACCCAATAGCTCGCACATCCCTGAATTCCGTCCCACCAACAACAGCACATCACTGGACCCCACAGCCAACACCGGTAATTGAAAATCACAACTTTCCTCGTTAAATTTATCCATCGGCTTACGATTCATTCATCCATCTTTCTGTCCTTTCGTTTTAAGAATTTATATAAAGCTACAAACACACACACAAACAAACACACACACGCACGCACCACACACACACACACACACACACTAACAAAAACACAGAAATAATACAACTACAACATCAAAAACATTCCTAACATTTGCCAACAAGATTAACAAGCAGTGGTTATAGTAGTAGCAGTGATAATATTAGCCGCCGTTAATTGTAGTAGTTGTGGTAGCAGCAGCTGCTGCTGTTTAAGTACTAGTAGTAGTAGTGGTAGTAGCCACATAAATATTTTTTGTTTATCCAACGTAAAAAACTTTCGAGCACAGACATATCACAATATACCATGCTAATCAGCCTGACTACTATTGCTACTGCAGAAATAGGAACGAACGAATGAATGAATGAACGAACGAATGAATAAATGAACTACTACTACTGTTGCTGCTACTGCTACTTCTATTACTGCTGCTGCTACTACTACTACTTATATAACTTTGCAAGGATAAAAAACTCTAAAGAGAATTGAATGAACTGAAAAACAGCGAACTTACAATTGAAAAAATTCTCCTTGGCAAAAATTTAATAACAAAAATTTGATAAACAACAACAACATCATCAAAAACAACATCATCATCGACAACAACAACTACAACATCAAAAAAGCAATAAAAAAAACATACAGAGGATTGCAAATGCATAGATTAAAATCTTTTACAAAATGAACGGAACATGAAAAGAATATTATGCCGTAAGATTGAACAACAACAACAACAACAACAGTTACTACTACTACTACTACTACTACTACTACTACTACTACTACTACTACTACTACTACTACTACTAACAAAAATGATAATAACAATAATAATAATAACAAAGATCATAAATAACCATAACAGGAGGAAAGAAATAAAAGTTAGAGATAGCATGTTTGTATGGATAATAATGATGATGAGGCGCTTGATAAGAAAGAAACTACAAGTGCAGTAATGACGTCACCAACGACATCGTCATCATCATCGCCATCATCATCATCATCATCATTTTCATACACGCCAACAAAACCAATAACACGATTAATGAAAGTATTAATAATTTTCATCGGTTTGTCTGCCGCTTCATCATCATCACCACCACCAGCGCCACTGTCGTCACCATCGTCGCCACCACCAGCGTCACTGACGTCATCTTTGTCGCCACCACCAGAGCCACTAACGTCACCATCGTCGCCACCACCAGCGTCACTAACGTCATCATCGTCATCATCATCGTCGTCGTCGTCACGGCTACATCCTGTATTAAAAATGAAAGCTACGAAAGAAATTATATTAATTCGAGGCACTACTACTACTGCATTAACAACTGTCTTTAATATTATTACTACTACTACTACTTCTACTACTACTACTACTACTGCTGCTGCTGCTGTTGCTGCTACTACTGCTGTTACTGCTGCTTCTGCTGCTACCACACTTACTACTAATAATGATGAAAAGGTTGTTACTTCTACTATTGCAAGAATGGTTCTCACCGAATCAACCTGCAAATCGTTTCATGCCATCGACAAAAGAACATCATCATCAAGATTATCACCATTTCTGACGTCACAACCACCACCATCATCATCATCGTCGTCAACATCAACAAAAGCATCATCATCATCATC
>NW_008704216.1:1450635-1451752 GCF_000326865.2 Helobdella robusta | reverse complement strand
GGTCGATTATAACCGTACGCCATTATTGAATATTGAAACGGACCCAAAACAACAACAACAACGACAACAACAACAACAACCACAGCAACAACACAGATCTTTTTTAACACAACAGTCTTCACATCGTCATCGTCACCAGAGACAAGAAGCAAATTCAGAAAAACAACAACAGCAGAAACATCATCATCATAGGCGCCATCAACAACAAATACAATTACCTTACTTACTAAGCCGCATTAAACCTCCGCCATTACCAACCACAACCACAACAACAACAACAACAACTACAACAACAACATCTCTAGAAGCATCAACAACAAACACAACAGCATTACAGTCGTCATCATCTTCTTCGTTAGCGTTATCTCTCTCCGCCTCATCATTATCAGCAATGACGTCATCGAATTCCTCACCGGAAAGGGAAACGAAATGGTTCAACAAATTGTCGCACGGCTCGTTTAAACTGACTGACCAGCATTATTATACGCAGCATGCCAAACTTCATTCCGACTCGCCATGGAAGCTGCAGAAATCTCCAACAACAACAACTCAACTGGAAACAAATTTATTCACAAATCTCCAGAAATGCCAACCAGAGTCTAACTCTGCAACTACAACAACGACTGTAACCACAACGGCGATGACGTCATCAACAACAACAACGATTGTTACATCAACAACAACAAAGGTTTTGGAGGGTTCGTCGGCTAAAAGATTTCAAAAGTTATCAACAAAAACATCAACTACATCAACAAAAATGGCGCCAAAACTGACAACAACAACAACAACAGCAGACATGGCGGCAAAACCATCTGCAACAACAACCACAACAACAACAACAACCATGATTATGGTAAAGCCTTATTTTGATACCAGTAGATATTGCATGAAGACAAATTTGTTGAAAAATAGTAAAATCGACAGCAACGTCAACATCAACAATCCAAACAACAAAACGGACGCCGACGATGTTTACAACAAAACCACCGCAATAAATGCCAAAAATGATGTTGACCATATCAACAACAACATCAACAACAACATCAACAACAACATCAACAACAACATCAACAACAACATCAACAACAACATCAACAACAACATCTACAACAACATC
>NW_008704216.1:1444937-1447406 GCF_000326865.2 Helobdella robusta | reverse complement strand
TGTATTATTTTTATGGTAGGAAGCCCGTCATGTTTATGTTACAAGATTTTCAAGTTGTTGTTGTTACTGGGATTGTTGTAGTAGTAGTAGTAGTTGTTGTTGTTGCTGATGATGATGACAATGATGATGATGATGTCATTGCTTTCGATGACGTCATCGTTGTTGTTGTCGTCACCATTTCCATTTTTGCAGTAAAGTCATTTGAGATGCGAATGAAAATATTGATTCGTTAGCTATAGCATCAGCGATCGGCTACTCCTTCTCTCTTTCTTTTTTCTCTCTTTTTCTCTTCTCTCTCTTCTCTGAAATTTTGTAGTAGCAGTAGCAGTAGCAGCAGCAGCAGTAGTAGTAGTAGTAGTAGTAGTAGTAGTAGTAGTAGTAGTAGTAGTAAATTGTCAAGCAGTAAGAAAGAGAGGAAAATGATTTGTTGTTTAGTTTGTTTGCTCGTCTCAGCAAACAAAACTTCCACGTGTGTACTGAAATTTTTTTTGTGTATTAAAAACATTTTTTTGTATTTCTGAGTTTATAATATTGGGATTTCAGTACTTGAGTGTCGTTGAGTTTGTGCTTTTGTGTGTGTTTCTGTGTGTGTGTTCGTGTGTGTGTGTGTGTTCGTGTGTGTGTGTGTGTGTTTTTTTTATGAAATACGATAAATTTTTCTTAAATTTAAAACGAAAACGATTTATCTCTTTCATGAAACACCAAGAAATGTTTTCTGCCTTTGACGCAGTAGAAACTTAGAACTGGAACTCTTTCTATTCTTCTATAATAATATATTCGCTCGTTTTTTCATTTCTATGTTTTTTATTTCTGTTTTTTATTTCTATGTTTTTTGACTTTTATGTTTTTTTTATTTCTATGTTTTTTATTTCTATGTTTATTTTTTCATTTTTAATCATAGCAGATGTTAATCTGAAATGTCAATGTCTGTTTGTTGTGGTTTGATTGCTCGCCACACACTCACTTTCACACCCTCTTTTTTCTCTTTCTTTCACGTTGGTTCTCACTCTTTCACTCTTCCACTCTTCACTCTTTCACTTCTTCACTCTTTAACTCTTTCATTCTCTCTCTCTCTCTCTCTCTCTCTCTCTCTCACTCTCTTTCTCCCATTCACCTTTGAATCTGTTCATTAATACAAATGTTTGCTGTATTAAATAAATGCATATATTTATATAAAATAGTAATAAATATATATAAACGTATATATATATGTTTGTGTGTTTGTGTGTGTATGTTCGTATGTATAAATTTATTTATTTAAATGTTTCGAAACTTCGAAATGAGGAAATATTAAGTAGATAATTTTTAAACTAGGGTCATTAAATTTACGCATGTGTGTGTGTGTGTATGTATGTATGTATGTATGTATGTATGGATGTATGTATGTATGTATGTATGTATGTATGTATGTATGTATGTATGTATGTATGTATGTATGTATGTATGTATGTATGTATGTATGTATGTATGGATGTATGTCTGGATGTATGTATGTATGTATGTATGTATTTGTTGTTGTTTTTGTTGATGTTGTTCTTCCTGCATAGATACAATAAACAGAGTTGCACGTGATCTCAAAGGAAAATGTTATTGGCGGATGAATTCAAATATTAGATATCTATGCAAAATCACGAATCTTTCGAAAATTACCATCATTATCAGCATCATCATCGTCGTCGTCTTCGTCCTCCCTCCTTGCTATGCCAGTTGTCTTCAGTGGCGCCATCGTACTTCCTCGGCTTTATTCAACAAAGTTTCAACTATTAAGATCTCCTTTGAACGTATTGATTGAAAATAATAATAATAATAAAATATGACTGTTAGTATTATTCTTGTTGTTGTTGTTATTTTCATTCTTCAATATAATTCAGACGGGGCCAGCCATCCAGCCATCAATTTAAATGCTTCTTCATTCGTTCATTTCCAACCCATCCATCTATCCCTACCTCAAATATCGCTCATGGAGCATAGAAATTATAAAAACCGCCGATAAAAGCTTGAGCGATATTAAAGACCAAAGATATTCATGCCACGACCGAAGAATTATAAGCAAGAACAAAGAAATAAAATTCCGAGTATGAAGTCATTGCGAGCGATAAAAAAGAGAGAATGATTGTTTGCATTATAACGCTGCCATGACCATAGATACTTATTACTGACCATAGATGTGAAATATTTCTATGCCTCGATTGCATGCACATGCTATAGCGCTACGTTTTTTAGGAAAGAAAGAGAAATCAAACAAAAAAAAGACATGAACGGTTTAGCATGATAAGTCGGTCGATGCTGACGACTATGGTAATGATGTTGACAATAATAATAATAATAATAATAATAATAATAATAATAATAATAATAATAATAATAATGATGATGATGATGACGATGATGACGACGAAGTTGTAGATGCACGACCACGTGACTTGACATTTAATTTTGAACGCGCTTTTACGTCATCGTCATTATCTT
>NW_008704216.1:1407068-1439890 GCF_000326865.2 Helobdella robusta | reverse complement strand
GTTTATTTCAAGTAAGTATCCACCCACGCATTAATTTTTCAACGTAAATGAGGCGGTTTACTTAATCTTAACAAGTAGCATCCATCATTTTCCTTCCGCCAATCCATCTATTCATTCATTCATTTGTTCGTTCATTCATTCATTCATTCATTCATTCATTTTTTCGTTCGTTCGATCATTCTTAAACTCGTTCACTTATTCATCTATCAATATTCACTCATTCACTCATCGTTTCATCAAGCCATTCGTGGATTTGTTTTGTCTTTCATTCGTTCATTTGTTCGTTCGTTCTTCAATCACTCATTCATTCATTCGTTCATTCGTTTATTCGTTCGTTTGTTCTTCAACCACTCATCCATTCATTCATTCGTTCTTTCTTTTATTGTATTATTTTTAAAAAATTTTTGCCAGCTTGTCGTTCATTCGAACAGTGGTTCAAGCCTTTTTCATGAACAACATTGTTGCAAACATCATCATCATCACCAACAACAACAGCATCAACATCAACAACAACAACAACGACATGAAAATTTATCTAAGATTAGAGCGATATTGGGCATTGGATCGATCGAAATCAACCTCTGTAGCCATTCATTTTAGTTCGGTGTCATTGCGAGTTCATATACGTGATATATTAACATTGCACACACACACACTAACACACTAACACACACACACACAAACAAACACACAAACACACACAGACACATATGTACAATGCTTCAATTATCGTTAACATTTTCATTGAAGACAGTGACGATGATTATGATAGTTGATGGTAATAGTGGTAGTAGCGATGATGATGATGATGATGATGATGATGATGACGATGATGATGATGATGACGTCACAGAAGGATGGCTTTGATTCTGTCATTGAAATTCAAAGAGCGCACGGTGGCACAAAAGTGAAAATATTATCGTTATAACAATATTTATTATCATTCTGTTTTTGTTGTTTTTATTATTCTTCCTCTTCCTCCTCCTCCTCATCATCATCTTCATCATCTTCATCTTCATATTCTTCTTCTCCTTCTTATTATTATTAATATCACATTGTAAGTAGATTTCAATAGCTTGCTTTTTTGAAGTCTCAGACAATGGACGATCATAATAAAACTTGATGACGACGACGACGATGATGATGATGATGATGATAATGATACGCAACAACATTAGCTTCAACAACGACCACACCAACAACAACAGCAACAACAACAACATCAACAACAGCAACAGCAACATAACATCAACAACAACAGCAACATAACATCAACAACAACATAAAGATAAAAAACATTTGGAAAATTATAGAAGCACTCATGCATGCTTCAGTGCATTCAATAATAATAATAATAATAATAATAATAATAATAATAATAATAATAATAATGATATTAATAATGATAATAATAATAAATTTTTATTGTCGCTACCCATCTTATTTCAATTAATTTACTAATCCATTTATTATTCTTCTTTCGAAGTCATCATCATCATCATCATCACCAACAACATCATTATCATCATCACCAACAACATCATCATCATCAACAACAACAACAACATCATCATCATCACCAACAACATCATCATCATCATCAGTCTGGGCTCACCATTGAAGCGGATCGAAGATTTGAAAAAGAGAATCATAAAGCATGTAGAAACGAACCAGCGATGAAGACATACATACAGACAAACAAACAAACATACATACATAAATACAAACATACATACATACACACACACATTCTAATATACATACATGTAAAAATTTCCTCTAAGAAACAATTCAAACACCCATTCATACAAAAATGCATACGTGTAACGCATTTAATTACACACACCACACACACACATGCATAAACATCCATCCCAACATACAAACATACATACAAACATATATACAAACATGTATACAAACACACATACAAACACATATACAAACACAAAAACATGCGAATAAATAAATGGAAGGAGGCGTTTTTTGATTGATCGAGTCCAACGCTGTAACAAGTCAGTGATAATAAAGGGAGTTTGTGTGTGTATGTTTGCATGGATGTGTGTTTTCTTTTGTTTGTCTGTTTGTCTATTTGTATGTTTGCATGGTTTTTTGTATGTTTGTATGTTTGTTTGCATGTTTGTATGTATGTTTGTTTGTTTGTGTTTTTTTAAAGGAACATTCAAATGAATTCATGTAGAAAAGTTAAAAGGGAAAATCATGGAATACACAAAATAAATGAATAAATGATTAAAAAAGAAATAGGAAGAAAAGAATGAGAAAGAGAGAGAGAGAGAGAGAGAGAGAGAGAGGGAAAAAGGGAGAGAGGGAGAGAGATAGTTGGCGAGTGTTTACAATGGGTGACTGAACGGGTTAATAATGTAAAAAAATTTACGGCTTATAAATAACTAATGTAGGCATATTATATTTTTATGTGCGTGTGTGTGTGCGTGTGAGTGTGTGTGTAATAATTTATGTACGGTTTTGTTGCTATGGTGACGAAGATGAAGGCGTTGAAGAATGATTTTAAATGATTAAATTAATAAGCCCAGAATGGAAAGCACTTCAACGTTAGCCTAAAAACTATTTCAATTATATTTCTATGCATTTTTCTTATCATCGCTCAGCAAAGAACCGACAGGATGAACAACGACGAACGAGTCGGACCAGGCTTGCCATATCAGCCTCAAACGCGCGCCAACCATTCTAAACTTTGGCATCACGTGACATCAATCAAATATGACGTCACATATCTAGTGTTTGTTGCCATGGCCACTATTTTCATCATCACCGTTGTTGTTGTCGTTGTTGTTGATGTTGTTGTTGTCATCGTCTTTCGTTTTGACGCTGTAACACAACAACAACAACAACAAAGACATTGCAATGAGCAACATCACCAATGGATAGCTACTCTTTACTAGAACTACGATTCGCCCATCCCTAATCCTCATCACGTGACCGGAAGTAGTTGCCGGAAGTGACGTCAATCCAACATGGCGATGCCTATCTCTGACTTTTTTCGGGCTTGTTCGGTCCGTCTAATGGCTCGTGAATGTCGCAGGAGAGATGGATGGACGAACGGATGAATTAATTAATGAATGGAGAAATGAACGAACGAATGAATGAACGAACGAATGAATGAATGGATAAATAAATGAAATATCGATTGATAGAGGGAAAGATAGATGGATGGATTGCTATATGAATACATGCTCGGATAGTTGACAGACGATGAATGAACCCTATGATAAATTATGGAATGATGAAATGAATAAATAAATGAAGGAATAGAAGAGTGAGTAAATGAATGAAAGATTAAATGAATGAATGAATGAAAGATTGAATGAGTGAATGAATGAATGAGTGAATGAATGAATGAGTGAATGAATGAATGAATTATTTATACACACACACACACACACATTTATATATCTTTTTAGGCGTTGGTAGGCATTTGAAAAGCAGTTTTTCCAATGTTAAGGCAAGCATGTTGAATTTATTGTCCAGGTTCCAAACAGCCCTATGCAAATAAGCCGAGGCTGTATTTATTTATTTATTTTTTATTGTTAATTATTATTATTTTTATTGTTAATTATTATTATTATTATTATTGTTAATTATTATTATAAATATTGTTTTTATTCTTTTTTCGTAATTTCAGTATTTTCGTCTTTTTACGAAAATGACACGAACTAATTCTACTGTCATCATCATCATCATCGTCATCGTCATCATCACCATCATCATCATCGTCATCGTCATCATCACCATCATCATCATCATCGTCGTCGTCATCATCATCATCATCATCGTTGAAGATAGTCTAATTAGGCAGACTTTTATTGAATCTCAGTTCATCACGCCATGCGTGTGCATTAGCTTAAATTAAAATAATCAAATATAAATATAAATAATTATAAATAATTATAATAATTATAATTATGGTATATAATTATAATTACAACCCTACATAATGGCAATAACAAAGGAGAAATAATATGATGTGGGTAAATACACAGGACGTGTTGCTGGCCTGGCTTCCCATATTATTCAGATATTTTTCATTGCCAGTGCTTTGCACTTAATCTTTGCGCGCCCACACACACACACACACACACACACACGCACACACACACACACGCACGCACACACGCACGCACACACGCACACACACACACAAACACACGCAAACACAAACACACACACAAACACACACACTTAGCAGTGTTGTTGTACAAAAATACATGTATATAGGTGTACAATGTGTACGTATGTATGTAGGTAGGTAAGTTTGTATGTATGTTTGTATGTTTGTTTGTATGTTTGTTTGTATGATCAGTAAATTTTTTGGCTCCATCCCGCTTAACATAATTTATGTTCGGATTATGCAAATGTTGGTCCTATTTTGTTCAACACGCAACTTTTAAAACATGAAAGACATACATATATGCATACAAACAAACATATATACAAACACACATATATACAAACAAACAAACATACACACATACAAACAAACAAACATACATACACACATACTAGCACACACAACAAAGCGAAGCGATATTTTTTACAAGAACTTCAAAGAATTGAATAATTAATTTCTCACTTGCCAAATTAATTGAGTAAGTTTCTTATTTAATCCTCTTCATCCATTCATTTATTTGTTTATTCATTTGTTTCTTTGTTCGTTCGTTCATTCATTTGTTCGTTCGTTTGTTCATTTATTCGTTCGTTCGTTCGTTTGTTCATTCATTCATTCATTCATTCATTCACTGCAGCATCCATCTATCCATCCATCATTTACTTGAATGCTGGCCATTAATGACTCACAAATGAATGGATGGATTTTATCTGTTCGCAGAACAAGAAATAACAAATGGGAGAGAGGGAGAGAGAGAGAGAGAGGAAGAGAGAGAGAAAGGAAGAGAGAAACAGACAGGAACAGACAGACAGCCAGACAGACAGAAAGAGCATGAGAGAGAGGAAGAGAGAGAGAGAGAGAGAGAGAAATAGAGTTAGTGAGAGAAAGTAAAAAAGAATAAAACCAATAAAATAAATGAGAGAGGACGGAAATAAAATATGGAGATAGTGATGAATAGTGAGAGGCAACTCAATGAAAATCATTAAAACGAGAGTAGGTGAGGGTGGAGTGAGTGAGTGAAATAAACTTCCGATGATAGAATGAAAGAAAAATAAATAAAACGGCATTAAAGCTACAAAAAAATAAATAAAAATATTTATGAGGTGGAAATATAATTTTGAAAAAAAATTGACTCTAAACGTTTTGGATTAAAATTTCCGAAAAATAAATTTCACCAAAAATAAAAAATGCTCTACGTGAATATCTCATAAACTTTTCTAAAAATTAATACACCCTAACAATTTTTAAATAAATGGCAGAAATTTTCGCTAATATATATCCTCTTTTTTGCTAAATATTTTCCATCCATTCATTCATTCATTCATCCATTCGTCCCTTCATTCATTTTTTAACTCATCCACCCATCCATTCGTCCATTCTTATAAATGCTCTCCACGTTGAAACATTTCTCTTGTTTCTTACGAAAACTCCATTAAAACAATTTTATGGAAAGGCGACAGTTCGTTATTAATCGTTGTTTTGTTGCCTATGGATGTTTTATATCTATGTATTTTATTATATCTATGCCCCTTGTTATTGTATCTATGCTGCTTTTGTATCTATGCATGTGTTTGTGGTCCGTGTTAATCGAGAAATATGTTTGCATCAATGACTTCAGGTTTGTGTTCATCATCTATAAATATTTTGTTATCTATGTTTGTAATTTTATCTATGGACATTTTGTTATCTATGTCTTTTTTTCTAGTCTATGGTCCAGTACATTATTGGACGCGTTCGAATTCAATTCACTTCCAATATTTATCATCGCTCACAAACGTGGAAATGTTTTTTTCCAGAATTTTCCAGTTATGATTTTATTTCTTTTTCATTTTTCCTCTCTCTTTCTCTCTCTCTCTCTCTCTTTCATTCAATCTCTCTCCCCTCTTCTATCCTCTCTCTCTCTCTCTCTCTCTCTCTTTCTCTCTCTCTCATTCAATCTCATTCATTCAATAAACCAATCGTACAAATTCATCAATTGATTTATCCCTGCGATGTTTTGTTATTTATACAATTTTCCTCTCCTTCTTTTCTTCGATCATTCGTTCGTTCATTCTTTGTTCGTTCGTTCGTTCGTTCGTTCATTAATCCATTCATTCATTCATTCATTCATTCATTCATTCATTCATTCATTCATTCATTCATTCATTCATTCATTCATTCATTCATTCATTCATTCATTCATTCATTCATTCATTCATTCATTCATTCATTCATTCATTCATTCATTCATTCATTCATTCATTCCTTCATCTACACATTCATTCATCCATTCATTCATTCCTTCATCTACACATTCATTCATCCATTCATTCATTCCTTCATCTACACATTCATTCATTCAATCGTGTATGTGTATGTAGTTAGGTAATTGCAAGTCAAATATTGTTTGTATCGAGATCGTTATCGTCGCATGCATACATCATTTTCAAACTCTGCTTTATGATGCTTCCATTCTTTCATTTCTTCATTCAATCTTTCATTCATGTATTCATTCCTTTATCTCTTCATCCATTCAAACTTTCATTCATTCATTCGTTCGTTCTTTCACTTGTGTCATTCATTTTTACCTACATATGTTCGTATGTTTTTAGATTTAGTCCAAATAGATTGTCACTGGTAAGAAATTTATGACAGACCGTCCTGTGACACCAAATAACCGTGGCGAGAAACCGACTGCAACCGTTAAATAGCGAACAACATTCAATCAGATCAGACTGACTCGTATTGGACAGCGCTGGCTCAGCAACTCCAACAATGCCGTACCGATTTATAGCGAACCGAGAAAATACCGGACGATATTCGACAAAACGGAAATAATCGCATGTTCCTACTTCAGATAATATATATATACATATAATATATATATATATATATATATATATTATATGATGATATATATACAGATAATATATATATATATATATATATATATATATATGTGTGTGTGTGTGTGTGTGTGTGTGTGTGTGTGTGTGTGTAGAATCGTCGGTATATTGTCGGTTATATTGTATGGTAGGACATCACTGATTTAGAGATGGGTAATTATTTTTATCTCTTCATCCAGTTTTCGCATGCGTGGGAGATGTTATCGAGATGCAGGTGGTGGTGATGATGATGATGATTGTGATGATGATAGTGGTGATGGTGGTGATGATGATGATAGTGGTGATGAAAAGAATTTCAATGATAACGATTAATGTTTATTTAATACATCTACTCATTTTTTTACTACTCATTCATTCATTCATTTATCCATTCATTTATCCATTCATTCATCCATCCATTGATTCATTCATTCATTCATTCATTCATCCATTGATTCATCCATCCATTGATTCATTCATTCATTCATTCATTCATCCATTGATTCATCCATCCATTGATTCATTCATTCATTCATCCATCCATTCATTCATCCATCCATCCATTGATTCATTCATCCATCCATTCATCCATTCATTCATTCATTCATCCATTCATTCATTCATCCCTCTGTCCGCCCATCTTTACGGCAGCGAAAACATTTAAAAGCAGTAAAACACGATTAGACGGCACAATGCAAAAACGCCACCAAACACAAACGTATATATAAAATAAAAAGAAGTAAACCGTATCGAAACAAAATGAAACGAAACGAAACTACTGCGAAACGAAATCGTTATAATATGAAACCATTACTAAATGAAACTGTTTACAAATTCGTTATTAAACGAAACCACTGTTAAACCGTTACGAAAACGGTACCGACACAATCATATTAAAATCATTCCGAAATGAGACGACACAAGACTGTATCGAGACGAAACCGTCACAAAGCAGCAAGCAAAACACACGTACACATAAATATCGTTACAAGGTGTAAGGGTTCCAATGATGTTGGCGATACTACCAATAATAAATTAGTTATAAATACTATCATTAATGCTACAACTCTAGAAGTAGTAGTAGTAGTAGCAGCAGTGATTGTAATTATAGTGGTAGAAGTAATAGTAGTAGTGGCAGTAGTAGTCGGGATTACATATTTGTTTTACTTTTTTAAACATTCGTCCATTCATTCATTCTTTCATTCATTTAGATTTTTCTCACTCCATCCGAATATTGAATTGGTTTCTGAGCTTTGAGAAGGCTACGACAATGACGTCATAAAATGATGATGACGACGATGATGACGTAATGATTGGGATGATAACGATAAGGACGATGATGATGATGATGATGATGAGGACGATGTCTGGAGCTGCAAAAGTTTGATAATGGAAAATTAAAATAAAAAAGGAAACATTTTTTTTTGAAGAGAAAGAGAGAGAGAGAGAGAGAGAGAGAGAGAAAGAGGGAGAGAGGGAGGAAAGAAAATACGAAAAAAACTTTTAGTGCGCTAAATTATAACGAAATTAATATTTCACAGATGGAATATCGAAAAAAATATAAATAACAATAATAACAATTATTATTATTATTATCATTTTAATAACAATAGCTATAACAAAATTATGGATGTGTATAATTTCTTTGCTGACACTACATCGGGTCCTGGAATATATCATTGGAGGAGTAGGAGGAGGAAGACGACGATGTTGTTGTTGATGACGATGATGATGATGATTGTAGTGATGATGATGATGGTACTGATAGTGATAATGATGATAAGCATATTGAATAAAAATTTAACCAAATGGATGGATGGATGGATGGATGGAACGATGATGTTAACAATTATCGTGATGACGATTTTCATCAATATGAGTGACGATTGTGGCTATTATTATTATTTTTGTTGTTGTTGTTGTTATTATTTTGAATGTGACGATGAGGATGACATCACTGATGACGAAAGCAACGATGATGACGCTAGCGACACGAACGGACAGCCACCGACCACGAACGAACATTACAATGGGCAATAAATTAAATCACAGCTAGCATCCCACTATGCAATTCATTTGTACAAATACTACTGCTACTACCACTACTGCAGCTACCACCACTACTACTGCTGTAGCTGCTGCTGCTACTACTACCAGTACTACTACTACTACCATTACAAATACTATTATTACTAGCGACATGCAGAAGCTCTCCATTAAGTCGTCAGTCGAAAAAAAAATTCTGTGATGGGTCGATATTTTGCAGAAAATTGAAAAATAAGGTGACTGTGTGAGTGTGCGTGTGTACGTGTGTGTGTGTGTATGCGTGTGTGTGTGTTGTATGTACATGTACACACATACATATAATTAGAATACACACATATAACTCAAATTTTATGATAGTTAATGATACAACTCTAAGGTAATGCAAATTTTCTTATACATTCGTTGGTTCTCATAAAAACCTCAATTCCATAATTAACCTTGTATTAACAATATGCTTAGAATATATGTATATATATATGTGTATGTATATATATATATGTTGGTAATAGACCATAATTTTTACAATATTCTATAAATTTGTTAATATGTTTGTATTTTTCTCACTAGTGAGAAAAATCGAAAAAACGAACTACAAACATATTAACGCCAAACATTCGGTAGAATTTATAGAATATTGTAAAGTATATATATATATATATATTTATATATCTATATATGTAATTAAGTTACTTTATTATGAAAAGCGCTAAACAAGGCTTATTTGGAAATAAAAAAAACATACAATTAATTTTTTATCTTTGTTTGTAATCTTTGTCGCGGGACCCTGCGATATTTGATTTTGATCGGAATTTAAATTACTCTTTTCGGGCGTTCGGTTGTTTCAAATTTGTTCAAATGCATATTTATCTTTTTAAAATTTGTTAATTTTCATTCGGTTGAAATTTTATTTAGTTTTGTTTCAAAAAATTTATTCGCGATCTACCTGCTCGAATTGGACTTTCTCATCAATATGTCTGCCAACGTGAAACGATTGAGGAGTAAGAACATCGACGGTAATGTAATAATTAATCCTAACTGCATCTTTAAACCACCTGAAAATTTCTAAAAATAAAAATAACTTTCATTTTATTTGCCCACTAAAATGTGAAATCAGTGACTGGGTCCAATCAGCACATTGATGGTGTCAGTCTTTTCAATGAGATCAAGAAAAAAATAAAGGCTGAATACGCAAGAATAAGGCACTGTAAAGCTGTTAAAAGAGCCGAAGATGTCAAAGTTAGATACAACTAGATCACTCTTTTTTCAAATTTCCTTATTTTACTTTTAAATTAGAAAACTATTTTTACTTCTTAACTGGCATCATATTTTAAACTGCTGCAGAACCTAACATCTTTGAATCAGAAATTTTTATCGGATAAAAGAATTGATCGTAAAATGAAAGATGATCAACGATTGGTCAAAAGATTTGTCCCAATAGAAACACTCAAATTCACATCTGTTAACAAAAAAGTAATTAAAAAGTTAACTAGATTAATTATTATTCAATTATTTACAGTTGTAATACTAACTCAACTTTTGAATTAGCAATTTCATTCATTACAATTTTATAACACATCAATTGAATTTTCAATGTGCAAATTGATCAATCATAATTTAATAAATGCATTTATTGGCATAATGCAATTCCAATTAACCCTATTAACAAATACATATAAATAATTCCACTTGCTGACCAATTAAAATTTAATAGTTTAACTCATTTACTCAATTAAAATTTAATAGTTTAACTCATTTACTCAATTAAAATTTAATAGTTTAACTCATTTACTAATAAAAATTTAACAATTCTACTCATTCATCGATCATAAATTAACAATTTTATTCATTTTCACCAATTATAATTGAATATTTTTACCAAGCGGCCAATCATAATTTACTAATTCTCTTCCATGGCCAATCAAAATTTAAACTCTACCTTCTCCAACCAATCAGTGCACCTCAAAGAGTCCTCTATTGAAGCAGGAGCAGTCGATCATGTGCAACTTGTTGCCATCTTGTTGTTCGCTGCCAACCATGTACAGCTGGGCACCTGTCCAACAGAATTTTATGGTCAGTTGTGATTTCAATGTGATTTTTATATGTAAGATGTTCTTCCTTTTTTCTCTATCATCATCGTAATCATCATCATCTTATCTTCATCCTTGTGTTGATGGTGGTGATGACGATCGTAATGGTGAATGACGGCAACAGGTCGAAGATGAGACGACTCTGCACAACATTCCCTACATGGGCGACGATGCTCTCGAGAAAGACGGTGGCACTTTTATAGAGGAACTTTTGAAGAATTACAATGGAAAGGTGACACAGATGACGTGATGATGATGATGGTGGTGATGATATGATGTGATGATGATGATATAGACTATAACTAATCCTGTTATTGATCAAATTTGTCATCATCATCAGGTCCATGGTGACAAGCTGGAAGACATAATGCAGCCAGAAGTAATACATGACCTAGTTACATCTCTTATGAAATCAAACACTTTTGATTTGCTGCTGAAAAATTCGGGTCAGTTCAGTGGGAGGAGCTTGTTTGTTGTTTTTATGAACAGCCGTATTAAAATAATTAATTGCAGTATTCAAATAATTGTACAAGTTTCAACGGCAGCATTAGTAGTAGTTAGTAGTAGTAGTGGTAGTAATAGTAGTAGTAGTGGTAGTAGTAGTGGTGGTGGTGCTTCATTTGGTAATGTGGACAGCGTTACAAGTGTCTTTGCAGACCTGTATTGATAATGATGATGGTTTGGTACTGATGATGATTGTATTGGGGATGATAATTATTCATCTTTTTTATCATTTTTATAATTTATGACCTTAAAATTCAGAGAAGGTGAAACTTCCGAGCACGATGGAGGGCACGTCGACCAGGAGGTGTAGGAAGTTGTCCAGAAATAGGAACAACAACAGCGTGAATAGTAACAGAAACAGCGCATCTGTAATAAGCATCGATGGCGATGAGGAGGAAAATAGCATGAACAACAGTGGCGGTGGCAATAAGAAGAAAAATGATGATGACGACGACGATGATGATGATGACGATGATAGCAATTCACCAAAGAGTCTAGATAATATGAGCATAAACTGGCTGAAAAACTCGATACAACATAAAGAGACAGTTGAAAAAATAATCAATTTCATCTCATTGACATTTCCTACGAAAGGTTCCAAATCTGTCCTGGAAAGAAGGTGGCTGATGTTTTTTATTTTATTTAAAGAAAATTATATATTCAGTTGTATATTTATAATTATTTTATTTGTTTTTTATTCACCAAATTGGTTATTTTATTTTGTGTAAATTTTGACTATTATTGATTGAATTGGTTTAATTAATTAAATAAATCAACAGTGGCAATTATCATAATGTGTTTTTTCTTTATCCTGAAAATGTTAAGGTTCTATGAGAATGAGTTGAAACAGCAACAAGTTCATCAACAACAACAACAACAGTTACTAAACAAAAACCTAGCGGTGACATCATCATTATCATTTACGTTATCATCATCATCATCGCTGCCGTCATCATCATCAACAGCTTCACCCCGTTTAAAAACTTCTCCCCAATCAACATCAACAATGATGATGATGATTAGGAACAAGTCACCATCCCTACCCACTTCGTCGTCTTCATCATCTTCGACATCGGCAAAAATGACGTCCTCCCCAAATAAGTACGCCCACTCACCCAGAAAAATGGTGACATCAACGACAACATCAAGCATTGATGTCACTGCTGACAGTGCTGACAGAAATATCAGCAATCCACCATCCTTTCTTTTGTTGACAACCGTAGCTCCTACCAATAACACTGCAAATACTTGTAACAATAGTTCTAGTAACATTAGCAGCAGTAGTAGTAGTAGTAATAGTGGAAGTAGTAGTAGTAGTAGTAGTAGTAGTAGTAGTAGTGGTGGTGGTGTCTGTTCTGGTAGAAGTTCATTTAAATGCACTTCCTTATTGATGTCTGCTCCGTCTTATTTTTCATCGTCTTTGTCATCATCGTCGTCATCTTTATCATCCTTAATTTCACTGACGTCATTAGATATGTTGACAGCAACATCAAGCACATCAACGTCATCTTCTTGTAAAGACATCAAATCTAATGCAAGCAACTTGTCACCATCATTAATGACATCAACAACGACAATGATGACATCTATTATGCTCAATTCATCACATCTTCATAGAGGCACGTGCAAGGATGTAGCTAGCTCATTGTACAGTGACAGCAACAACATTCCATCAACTATAACTAGTTCAGATGATCTCTTAAGCTCAAATACAAAGACAACAACAGCAACAACAACATCATCCTCATTAATGTCACCATCACCAGTGGTACCAGCATTAAACTTACAGTGCACTCCAAATATTGATGGCCCAAACGCAAAATCAGTCACCAGATGTCAGACCATGCACTCATTTCATTCACTGTTCTGTAGGAGGTGTTATAAATACGACTGCTTCCTACATCGTAAGTATGTATGGTGGTGTCATTTGGTGGGAGTATGAATATCGTTGTAATGACATTTCAATCAATCAACTTAACATTTCAATGTATGAATCAATGAACCATCATCTCATCAATCAATGAACCTTGCAGCCTATAAAACAAGCAGTTCGAACGTGGGCAAGAGAATTGAAGTTTGTTCAATGCCGTTAGAAGCCTGTGGACCTCAGTGTTATCTCGTATGTATTTAACATCTTTTGTCAGTCAGTTTTTTTTAATAAATTTTTATTTATAAATTTAATTTTTTTTTTGTCCTTCAATAAATGTCATTGATTTGTATCTATATGTGTATATCTACAGCTATCTCTACCTTCAACTACAACATCAACTGCAACAACTTCAACTCTGTCAACTTCAACTACAATTAATGTCACTACAGCGTTAGCTGTAGTGACATTGTTACCAGCTGCTGTTACCAGCACTACAACAACATTGATGAAGTCAGCAACGACTTCCTCTTCTACTTCTGAAGGGACATCAATCATAGTCGACGCAAATGTTAGGAAATTAGGAAAACTAGGTAAACAAGATGGTGATGATGTCGATAAAGATGGTGGTGATAACAAAAATAATAACGCTATTGATGATGAAGAAGATGAAGATGATGAGGATGGAGATGATGATGAGGAAGAGGATGAAGTTGAGGATGACGAAAACGATGATGACAGTAACAGCAATAGCAACAATAACGTTAATAACAATAGAAAGCCAAAACTCAATAGAAGTAATTCTACAAATAGTATAAAACGCTGCTTCAAAAGACATCGCAATATCAACAACAATCTAAATAATAGAGATGGGCGCTCTGGAAGGAAAAGGAAAAGAGATGGGCAAGTCAGTAGTTCAGCCAGTACGTGCAGTGAGGAAAGTGAAGTTACCAATGAGTTGTATGGTTAGTTGTTGGGATTATGCCAAGATTTTGAACCTGATACATTAATATTAATTAAATCGTAATTGAATTATGTTTGCTGAACCTTTTTTTCAGATTTGCCTCCTCCTCAGAATACAACAGTGGACTGGTCCAATGCTGAAAAGTCCATGTTTAGAGCCCTGGTAAATGTACTGTATGGCAACTATTGTGCAATAAGCAGGGTGTTACAGACCAAGTCTTGTCTTCAGGTCTGTTGTTAGCTGTGGCATTTAAAAAGATTCTTGATTATATGAAACGTATTTCATTTCTGTTCATTTTAATTACAGAATCATTAACATTTATTAATATTGAATTTTTGTTTCTTATAATTAGAATATGTAACTAAGTAGTTATCCAATCACAAACCAGGTTTACGAGTTTGCCAAACTGGAGGCAGACTTTCTTCCCACTCCCAATCTCGAGGCTGATAACAAGGAACCAGCAAAGAAGAAGAAGAAGAAAAACAGATCGTAATTATTTTAAAACTATATTTTTGTTTTTCTTCTCTTCTGTTTCTTTGTTTTTTTTCTACATAGGCGATTGCATCAAATGTAAGATTTCAATTGATCCCAATTTTAAATAAGAATTGATAAAATAAATAACCCATCCATAAATTTATCCACCAATTCCTAACTTCAGAATCTGGACAATGCACTTAAGAAAGACTCAAGTTAGGCGAGATCCGACTGCTAGTCATGCCCACAACTACATACCATGTGACCATCCAGGTGTACGCTGTGATGAGTCGTGCAGATGTGTTCAGATGCATTTCTGTGAGAAGTTCTGCCAGTGCAGTGTCGATTGTTAGTTCTACATTAGGTGTTTTAAGTAAAAAACTCCAAGTAACTTAACAATGATATAAGATTGTTACGTTGCATTGCTCGCTAAATTCATTATAAAATTGAAGACGTGAAACAGCATTTTGGACGCAAACAGTTTAAAAAATCAAGCTCATTATTAAAGATATATTGTCAGTAAAAATAATTTTTGTAATTTATTGAACACAGGTCCAAACAGATTTCCAGGTTGTCGCTGCAAAGGACAATGCAACACGAAACAGTGTCCGTGTTTTGTGGCCGTTAGAGAGTGTGATCCTGATCTATGCCAGACTTGCGGGGCTGGTAAGTTGCTGTTGTTTGCAGTTTTGCTATTGTCAACAATTTTTTACTATAGAATAATTCTGAAAGTTTTTTTTACCGTATTGCAGATCAATTTGACTTGAAAAAGATTACATGCAAGAATGTTTGCGTTCAGAGAGGAATGAAGAAGGTTGATTTCAAGATTTCGCATTTTATACATACATGAATGAGATGAGTAGTAACGTTCAATTTTGAAATTGTTACCTTACTTAGCATCTGTTGTTGGCTCCCTCCGATGTTGCTGGTTGGGGCATATTCTTGAAAGAATCCTGTGAGAAAAATGAATTTATATCAGAATACTGTGGAGAGGTTAGCGTCAAGTATAAATTTTCTAATCATTCACTTATGAAAATGGATGATTCATTTATCCAATCATTTTGCGTTTTAATTAATCGGTAATTGTTGAAACTGGTAAAGCTGACAAATTACAAACTTTTATCTCAGGTGATAACTCAGGATGAAGCAGATAGAAGGGGCAAAGTTTATGATAGATACATGTGCAGTTTTCTCTTCAACCTTAACAGCGGTCAGTACATTCTGTGATATCTTTTTATGAATCTACCATCTTATCAAAATTTGACTCGCTTCTTTTGATCTAGGTAAATATTATGCATTAATTTAAAACACATAGATTTCGTTGTTGATGCCACAAGGAAAGGGAACAAAATAAGATTTGCCAATCACTCCATCAATCCCAATTGCTATGCCAAGGTACATCACTCGGATTATAAACTAATTTAACATAATCGATATTTAATTAGATCAATCAATAAAATTAGATATTAACTTCGTCTGTATGGTAGAGCATATAACTGACACTTAATTAAGTCATTTGAAAATGATAACAAACAAACGTTAAATATTTATAACCAGGTCATGATGGTAAATGGCGATCACAGAATTGGAATATTTGCCAAAAGGGCAATACAGGCTGGAGAGGAACTATTCTTTGATTACAGGTTTCCAGACGTTCTTAAAGCTAAAATAATAAACAACCTATAAATTGATAAACCAGATAGTTAATTGATTAAGCACGTTGTAAATGCATTAAGTAAATGTACATTAAAATGAGCATAACAGATAATAGAAATTACCTCTGGAACATATTCTTTGATCAAAACAATTTCTTTGAAATTTTAAAAGAGTATTAAACTATAATAGCGCCATAAAACAAAACTCAAAAACTTTCTTAGTTTAAAAACTTGCTTGATTTAAAAAAAATTTTAATCTTCAGATACGGTCCTACGGAACAGTTGCGATTCGTCGGCATCGAGCGAGACATGGAAGTCATACCATGAAGTTACTAATCATTCGGTCATATAATTACGTGATTGCCTCGATTTGACGCCGATTGATCTGTCACGTGAAACAGTCCTTGTTTGTTACCAGTGCTCACAGCATAATAAATCAATCAATTAGTCAATCCATCCATCCCAAATTACTGTCATCACAAATGTCAACGTTAATTTGGTGTGAATTTATGGATGAATGGCTAATGCATGTTTTGCATATGTGTGATGTTTTGCATATGTGTGAGTGTACATACATGTAAAATGTAACATAGTAAATGAAAAACATATGAAATTAATAAACTAAAGAGAAAAAATTATGAAGCAAACTTGTAAATAAAACGACGGTAGTTTGTATGTAGGTGTATGGGTGCTAACGCGCTCGTATGCATGTACGTATGCAAGATTATTAACATGTACACAGATGCCTTGCTAGGAATGATTATAATTATTGTTTTTGCAAGATAAGTTATTAAATTAACTGTTCAATGTGTTACGTTAACACTTGTTTGTATAAAAAAGACGTATTTTTCCTTGAAGAATAGTGTATTCCTGTTTAAAGATCATTTGATTTTACATGTTTGAACAATCTAATCTACGTAAAAGCCCATTGTACGATAAAATATTACTTAAATTTTCCTGCTGTTAGTATCTATCTATTGTTCCCGAGTGCAGTATTGTACTCGATTCTATGTGAGAAATGGTTATTATGTTGAAAATGTGTATCTGTTGTTTATGATTATAACATTTTCAAGTCATCTCAATGTGTGTGTGTAGGACTTTTGTATTTTAAACATTTTGAAGTTAATTTTTGTTGACTATATATACAGTATTGTATGAATTCTACTGAATTGTCGTCATCTCAATTTTACTTACTATAATTTTCTGGAAAAGTAAGGAACATTGAAAAGACAAACTTTGAATTGATTAATTCCAACAATTCGGTAGAATTCATACAATACTGTATAAAATATGGTCTAACATACACGCGAATATATATATATGTGTGGGTGTGTGTATATTAAACAATGTTGAATGAAAAACAAATAAAAAATTGTAAAAACCAAATTTCGAACTGATATGTAACAACAGAAATGAAATTAGAACAGCAAATATATGAAAAATATAAATGGAAAAAATGGCAAGTAATGAAGCCAATAGTGAATCTCAATATAAAAACAAACTTTTAAAACACATCTTGAAAAATGAACTTGTAACAAAATTTAGAAAAACGAAAGAAATTAAAAGAAAAAACTTTGATATAAACAAAAATGGTAAGTCGGCAGTCAAATGAGAAATCAAATGCTTATTTAGCTATACTATTTTGAAACTGTCTCCAGCCATGAAGCTCGCTATTACTTATTTTACTCTGCTCTAAATCTCACTTCCGTGGTACAAAGTTATTAATTTAAACGTAAAAAAAATTGATGAAAAACTGCAAAATAGTTAAAAAAGGTAAATGGAAAATAAAACTAACATACAAATAACAGTGAAATAAAACCGTGAAGTGTATATTACCAATAGGAATAGAACAAATTGAAATAAGTTGTAAAAAAATGTGATAAAAATATGACAGCCAATGGAAAAAAACTATACAATAGGTAGGAATTATTTTTCTATATTCGCTATCATCGTTTCAGCTATTGTCAGGTCGTACGCTTGAATTTCAAATTATTGAGAACTGATTATATCACATATTTTAAAATTGCAAAGTTATAACTGAAGAAAAAAAAAATGAAAACAAAAATCTACAGGGAAAAAAATGAAACTAGCTCTGAAAGTATATTCGAATCAATGAAATATACAAATAGAAAACGAAAAATAAAAAAATAAAACCATTTTAAAACTACTTAAACGTCAAGAAAATGAAAAAAATGAAAAAAAAACGAAGGTAGGTGTATTCGTTTCAAATTAACATAGGTAATAACACTCTTAACAATCGTCCAATTGATTAATTAACCAATCATCATAAATAAATCATCATCGTAGATAAACGTGAATAAAATATATATATATATATCCCTCCCACAGGCAGCAACATCTCTCTCTATAAATTGAATCTCCACTTATAAGGCATGGCTCTTGGTCTGTCAGCGCCTTCTTTAACAAGGGGCTTGTGAAATTCTCTACCCTGTCTGGCATGAACAACAGACCAACAATTCTCGCAAAAGTATTGCAAGCATGTGACGTTGGCACAGAAGAATGGGGCGTACTTGCCTGAGCCTGTTGTCTTGTTGCATTCATCGCATAGCTGATCGTCTAGGACGTATGGCTTCACTTCGACCTTGTTTTTAGGAATATAAATAAGTAGTAGAAAATAATTGAAAGAACAAGTATACATTTTGTATAAGAATGTTAAAAACGTATAACAATGAGTTGAAAGTTCAAATAAAAACAAAAAACAAACGAATCTTCCTTACGATCATCATATTCTTATCAAAGAACAAACTCCAGAACAAAAAGCAAAAATCCCCGAAACCTCCTAACTAACTCTCTTATCGATATCGGCATGCTGCAGTTGAACGAACCTAGCACTGACGGCAGCAATGTAACTCTGCTGATTGGAGAATGCAACTCTGCCGGCCCCCTTCGGATACTTCAGTTCGGGATCAGTGTCAATGCCAGCGTAACACACACCTCCGTACAAACGATCAATTATCGTCGCCAGTTCAACTGCGTTCATTGGGTAGCAAGGATGAATAGTTAAATATTTCAATATAAAACTGTCAGACAAATAAAATGCTTTGAAAAAGGTTAAGAAATGAATAGCTGATCAATTAAATAATTTATTTAATTGTAAATAAAATTAATTCTTCAAAACTTTACTAAACTTACAAGTGAATCATTTTCTGTATTTACTCTTATAACTCTTCTAAAACTTAGTTTGTCATCTACAACTTGGTCTCTAGATCTACTTCCTTCTAATTTATTCAAAGAATTTGAGTAAAGAAATATCATACAAACCAGCTTTGAGAGGCCTTGGAACACCGCCAACAAAAATTGTCTTCCTGGGATCCAATGGTAAACTGTTGTCCAACACAAAATCCGAATCTTGAAGGTTCCACACTCGAATTTGAACCTGGCACATGGGAGTATATATATGTATGTATGTATGAATTTATGAATGTATGTATGTATGAATGAATGTACGCATGTATGCTTGTACTGACAGATATAATTTCAAACATCACGATTTTTCAAATTATTGTTTAATTTTGTATGCTTAAACACTCCAACTTCTTATCATTCCTTTCCCTCACCAATCACCAAACTTTCTTACAAAGTCCTTTAAATGGTCACATAATTAATTATATTTCACTAATTCGAATTTCAAATCATTGTTTCATGTTCCATGCTTAAACATTCTCACTCCATTGTCATCTACTACTATTTATTGCCTTGCATGTTTTACCAGTTTCTACGTCTGTCAGATTCTGATTTTTTAAAGAATAATAATGATAATGAAAAGTTCCTCAACTTACAGGTTTATTCTTTATAGTGGGACTGGAGACAAACCAGAATAACTTTCCTTCGTTAAAGACACATACATCCAACAAATGCTGTACAGATAGCTCGTATTGGAATAGTAAGAAACAATAACCTTATAAAATAAGTTTTCATTATCATTTTCAATATCTTTATCATCATCATCATTATTTACCATATTTGTATTGTCAATATTATGTACAATATCCTATATTTAATCAACATTACCTTTCAGATCTTTTTAAACTAGAAGCATAGAACAACATGCTGACATGGATAAGATTAAAGTGTCAAACAGAATGTTAAACATGAAACATACAGAGTAAGAAACCAATTCAAAGAGTATAAATTAGTCTTCCTGATTCAATTGCAGAATGGCTTGCGGGACATATCAAATATGATTATAACAATAACTATAATAATAATTAAAATAATTATTACTATAACTATACTGAAGACCTTTTGGTGGGAAGAATGACTTGCTTTCAGCTTTATGTGGCCAGTTAACAACCAGAGGACCAAATTGTTGGAATGAAACTGATATCTCCTCTGTTTATCATTTAAGTTTATTTAATAGTATAATCATTTGTTTTTTTTTTTTGTTTAAATTATTTATTACATGGTAACAGAACTTTTAACAATAAATGAAGATAAATTAGAGATAAAACAAACCATCATCAATATCAGGAGGCAGGCCACCGACAAAAACTTTCCTGGAATACTTTTCAACATGCTGAGATGTTGCTGCTACAGGGTTACAATCCTCTTTTTGTAGCTGCTGCTGTCGAATTATGCTGTCGTCATCAGGCACTGACGTTGTCAGCAATCTTGTTGATGGAACTATTTGATCAGGAATTGTCAAATGATGCTGATGTTGTAGTAACTGGTGCAGCTGACGTTGCAGTTGTTGTTCCTGCTGATGCTGTTGATGATGTAATTTTTGGTCCATGTCATTAACTGGGATGCAACTCAGTGATGATGCAGGCTCGGGTGATAATGAACTTTCAAACAAACATTGGTTGGAGTAATCTAGAAATTGAAACATAGTCAACATATAATTTGAAACCATTGTTTCACAACAAGAATCTCACTACTTATATTAACATTATCATTATTCTACATACCATCAACATCAATAACACTAAACTATCAATAATAAATATAAAAAAGTTAACCATTGAATGAGATGGTTTGCTGACTACTGCTATTGATGTTATTGTTAATATTATTGTTGCTGGATAGGAAACTGTTGTCAGAAGATGATGAGAAAACCCCAGAAATGCCTGAATCATCAGCACCACATGAAGTGTTTGACATACTGTTTCTGACTTGCACACCACTGTCAATAATTTGAACATTTCTAGTTGTATTAGGAAAACTGTTTAGTCTACTGGTATTGTAGTTGACTGTGTAAGGCATGAGATGTTTTGGAAAAGGTGTATTGGTTCTTGATTTTAATATTACATGAGGTGTATTCAGTAGACTAATTTGCTTAATTGGTAGAATCTGTCGGCCAAGTAGGGATGTGCTGTTGAGAAGAGGTCTGTTAGTTTCATGTGCTTGTGTTTCCTTCGCTTGCTGTGGAAAATTAAAGAATTGTTGACAATTTAAATATTCTTGATTGCTGATCTGAATGCTGTTTACATTTCTTGCAAATGGAGATTGGGGTTGTTGCTGAAGATTTCTCAAATTATGTTCCAACTGATTTGATGCTAAATGTTGCTGCAATTGTTGAATTTGATGTTGTTGCTGAAGTTGGTGTTGTTGTAGTTGCTGTTGCAAGTTAGAATGCAACAAAAAGTTTTGAAAAGTTCTGCTGTGTTGAGCATTAATTGGCTGCATGAACTGGTTCAGAGGTGTTGACTGAGTGAAACTGCCAGCAGAATCATCAAATGATGAATTTAATAGTGCATCTTTGTCTTTGTCTGCTTTCCATTGAAAGTTTCTATTGGAAGATGATGTTGAAGCTTTGTTGTCAACGTTGTTATTGTCACTAGTTATATAATTAACATTACCAGTTTTTGAGTTGCTGTTAGTAGTATTGTTATTAGCAGAAGAAATACCCATTTGATAGAGCGACGTGACGATTGAATTGACGTCAAATTTTTCGCCATTATCATCAGAATTCGAAAAAGTTCTAAAGAAACTTTTGTTTTCAAGACGTTTACTTACGCTGCTACTACCGTTTCTAATATCACCATTTTGATGGTGGATGCCATAAGACGCCAAATCATTTTCGTCATCAAAGACGTCTAAATCGTCATATTTGAAATTTTCTAAGGAAATGATATCATCCGTCGACGACGACGATGACTTCTTAATGTCTGCCAACGTTCTAAAAGAAATATTTGTGTCTGAATTGGAAAAAAATGACAAACTCGCGTCTATCTCTATGCTGGTCAGATGATGATCCACAGGAGATAGCTGACAATCACTCATGATTCTTTTCAAATGAGCTTTCAACAAAAAATCAACAACAGCAACTAATAACGTTTAATAGTTTTTTATATTTTACTAAACCAATTTATTAAATTTAATTACAAATTAGCCTAAAAATTAGATGAAAAAATTTCCTAAAAATCGAACAACGCGCTCCTGTCTTGTAACGAAAGAATATTTTTGATCAAGCACGTGATGGTAATGCAGTCATTTGATAGGCTGTTGAAATCTCAACCTGCAATCTGATTGGTTAATTTTTGATGATTTAATCGCGAGCGTTCGACTGATATTTTGCTTTAGAGATGTCTTTTGAGAAAATTTTAATCAGATTTCTATAAAATTTTGATTAGTTTTAACAATTATATAATTGAAAATTATAATTTTGTTTTGTAAAATGTTGTAATTTACGTAAAAAACCTGAGCACGTAATAATTTAAATGGCAATATGAATATTCACGAAAGTTTTAAAAAGGGATGTAACTAATAACAATTAAAAAATAAACATCAGAATATATTTTGAAATTAGCAATCACTAATAGAAATTACACAGTTTAAAAATCTTTTTATTAAACTCAAACACAAAGAATCCCAAAGAATGAATAATTGAAGTTGAATTATCTTCCGTTAGAGACCTCCTCCTTATCTTGGATCAAAAAATAAACAAGATGAACGCATGTTTTCAACATTATTCGAGTCAAATATCTTAAAATTATGGTAAAATCTTCTTTTTCTACACACAAAATTATTGACGGAAGGTAGCCTAGTCTGAGTTCTAATACAGAAAGTTTTTCGGCTGTTCAAAAATCGTAATTTTGCTTGAAACATGGTCAAGGAGAAGCCGAATAGAATTTACGACGAAAATGGTTATCGTTTGAGAGCGGCATGTGTTTGCGTGAAGGACGAAAGCGAACGTGAGGTTAGATTGAGAGATATCTTAAAGAAATTTATCTATAATTAATTATCTTTTAAAGAAAATTATCTATAGTTATTTATTATCTGCCAAACTTGCATCTATAAATTTAAAATTTTAAAATTATTAATTTACTAGTGTTTGAACTTTATTAAAAAGAACTAAGGAGCGCTTCTCACTGTCACAGTTCTTTATTATGTAATATATATATGCTCAGTATAGTTCTAAACTATAGTAGTTTATTCTTTATTGTAGTAGTTTATTTAGTTGAATGCTCAGGCAGCTCACAACAAAGCTTCTAATTATTTTAGAATTTTTATATGCCAAATTTTTTAAAAATAACCATTAATAATATATTTTTAATAATTATATCTAGACCTGCATCATGCAAAACTAGAGTATAATTACTAATTAAACTTGTGATTAGTAACTGATTATTGATTTGGTTAGATTTTAGAGTGTTTAATTAATTTAAAAATCATTTAAGATTTAACTATGTTCTAACTTGCAGATTTTGCTGATATCAGCCAGTCGAAATAGAGATCGTTGGATAGTTCCTGGTGGAGGCATTGAACCTTTGGAAGATGCATCTGTAGCTGCAGTGAGGGAGGTGCATGAAGAAGCCGGTGTTAAAGGAATGATCAGTCGGTGTCTGGGAGTTTTTGAGGTTTGTTTCTACATTTTTTTATGATCATATGACCTTATAAATACCTTTGTTTTATCTATTTTTTTTTTTAACGTTAATCATTTATTCCAATTTTAACCTAAATTCTTTTTTACCTCTAAATAGAATTCTCACTGCAAAACTAAAACATCTGTGTACCTGCTCATTGTTGATCACCTCTGCGAGGAATGGGAAGAGAAAAGTCTTGGTCAGTAGTCTTCATCCCTAATCTCATCTTTAATCACTGATTTCTTCTGTTTACCATTTTAGTAGATTACCAATAAATGTCTTAAATAAAATTTTAAAAAACATTTGTGAATATAAATAAGTATAATACCTGTTTCCTTTCAGGTCGCAGAAGACAGTGGTTTTCAGCATCAGACGCCCATCGCCAATTAGGGATGTACCGACCAGAACAGGGAGCCTACCTCGAAATGCTGATTAGTCTCGGGGGCCAGCAAAATATCATGCACATCCCTACTTCCCCTGTTGTTAGGCGTTTCTGCATACCTCCAATTCCAGTGGCTGTTATCAATAATGTTCTCAGTCCCCAGAAAAATGGGATTGTGACTAACGCTGTGAAGGGGTGATGATGATGATTATAGGGGAAGTGATGATGATGAAGACGTTGGGGGCGGCCATCTTGTTATGATGAATCAATGCATTTTCACTAATTCTGTAATTTGTTTATTGTGGCTATAATTTTGATATGATCTATCTTTTTATTTGGCTTGATGAATGAATGAATAAATAAATGGTTGAATAAATGAATGAATGATTTATTGATTGAAACAGTCACATGAATAAATGTATGTGGATGCATGAAATAATGCATGCATGAGTGAATGAATGAATGAATGAACGATCAAACTGGATGAATTATGGTACCTCTAGTATTAATTAAGTTATCTATTCGATCCTTCACTCATTTATTCCTTTATTTTGTTCTTTATTTATTCTTCCATTCATTCATTACCGTGTCTACCTTATTGCTCTATTGCATCTATTTGTTTTCTTGTTTGTGTGTATGCATGTATGTATACGTATGTATTTTGATTTGATGTCCATTTATGTAACATTAGCTCAACATGTATGTCATCTTATTGTAACAAAACTCCATGTTAATTAACGTATGTAAACTTGTATGCTATATATTATATATATATAAATATGTGTGTGTGCGATTGTTTAAAAAATATGCAAAAAATTATTATTCCCCCAATTATAAATAGAATAATTTAAAATATATAAACATCAACATGTGCACGTATGCACATGCGTGTATTGCTAATATGACCAAATAATAATATTATAATTATTATTTACTTGTGTAGGTGTGTGGATGAGCGAGGAATAATAAAGCAATTAAATAACGAACGAGATTCATAAATTTCGCTCTCTTTAATATTTCTAACTCCAAATGAACAAACCAATATAAATAAGCACATAGTGTATGTTTAGCACACATACATACATACATATATATATATGCATGTGTGTGTGTGTGTAACGCTTGTACGTGTGTATATATATATATATATATATGTCTGTGTTTTCGTGTGTGTTACAAAAGTCTGTGTAATTAGCTTAGCGATAATGATGACGACAAACACTGAAATATATCAACAATAAAAAATGAATCACCCTCTACTTGTGTTATGCTAATTATATATATATATATATATATATATATATATATATATATATATTATATTTATCAATTAAAACCAAACTGAGAGAATATATATATATATGTGGGTATAGCAGATATATATGTATATGTTTGTTTGTATGTATGTGTGTGTACGTACGTGTATCACTATTGAATTATAAAGTATAATCATTATAACAAGAACAATACAAATAAATAAATTTTTGACGAAATGTTTTTCAAACTGAGACAGATAGTACACACATAACGTACACATATTCTAGTGTATTCTATAGCGTATACACTATATATACACACATAGTATATATATGTATAAATCTATATATATATATATATATATATATATATATGTTGGAAGGAGACCATATTTTAGACAGTATCGTATGAATTGAATTCTACCGAATTGTTGGCATTAAAGTTAATTTAAAGTTTGTCTTCAATTTTCCTCATTAGATTTTTAAATAGTGTCCTTTGTTGCGATGAAATAAGTTGTGATAATAATGATAATAATAAAACAACAATAACAACAACTAATATAAGTATTTGTTGTTGTTTTTGTTGTTGTTTTTATTGTTTTTCTGGGTTTCAATGCATTTGTTTGCATCCATCCATCAAACAAAAAGACAGCCGATCAATACGTGGCAATACAGTACGTGCTATCAATTAGACAAGGAGAAAAATCAATAAAACCAAACGGATGAATGAATGATTGATTGAATGAATGATTGAATGAATGAATGATTGAGTCCGTGAGTGAATGTATAAATGGATAGATGAATTAATGAACGAGTGATTGAATGAACGAATGTAAAAGTGAAAAAAGGACTGATAACGAATAAATAAATGAATGAGTGAATATTAGCTATATTTTTGTATTTTGTCAACACCTGGTCTAGGGTACCACTCACTTAAGTTTTTTTTAATGATGATGCCGGCTCAATGCTGTCGTTGTTATCATCATCATCATCAATATGACTGATGATTGATTGATTGAATGAGTGAGAGGATGTATGAATGAACGAACGAACGAAAACGGCATGAATAACATTTGGTTAGTAGTATTGATTCTGTGGTAGACATAATCTACATTTACTTTCATTCATTCGTATATCTAGGTTAGTTATAAATTATTTATTCATTTATTCATTCATTCATTATCCATCCATCCGTCTATCTAGTAATCTCTCAACTGTCATATCCATCTATCCACTCATCAATCAATCAATCAAACAATTAATCAATCATTAATCAGGACTGCTTTATCCGAATCATACATTCACCTATAAACTAACAATAAACCATCGTTTGATCTATTTACCATTCATTCAATTATGGCCATTCGCTTATTTATCAATCGATCGATCAACCAATCAATCATTCGATCGATCAATCAATCAATCATATTTTCTTCTTAGGATCAGCGCTGAATGTTGCCGACCAGGGCGATAGTGGTGGCGACTGTGATGGCGATGAAGACAACGACAAAGGCAGCTGAGTGAACGACGGCGATGATGACGATCTTTGGTTGTCATCATCGTCGTCGTCGTCATCATCACTATAATCATCATCCACAACACCACTGGCGACAACTTTTTTCCTCGTCCTATTTTTTAAAGATGTCGTGCAGAAGAGCAGGAGCTCTTGAACGAACTGCTCTCTACATACTTTATTAACGGCCACAACTTTTGGAGATGGTGTCGCCGAGAATGGTTGTGGCTGCTGGTGGCGATGATGTCTGCGCTGTTTAGTTAACACGACGTTAGACAGCGACGGTGACGACGAAGATGACGTCAGAGCTGCTGCCGATGACGTCGCCACGGTAGAGGAGGAGGAAGAAGAGGACGTTGGATCAGGTGGCTTGCTACTTGTGAATCTGAAAGGTTGAAATATTAAAATTTTAAATATTTAAATTTACAATGATGATTCTACTAATAAATCATAACATTCATAGTAGAAAATTTATAACGATGAAATGAACCAAAGACACTTCAGAACAAAAGACAGACTATTACTGACGAATTGAGTAAATATTTGTTTGAATCTTTCTTAGCCGATGGCAGAGCTGATGCTATCACGGATGACGATGCGGTTGTAACGGGCGCTTCAATTTTTTTGTTCGTCGTTGTCGTTGTTGCGGGGTTTGCAACTAACTCTAACTCAGAGTATAAGTTGCGAATGTGTTGGTACTGTCTGTCAACCGATGTTGATGACGAGTGCGTTTTGCTGTTTATGTGTGGATATGTGTGTGTGTGTGTGTGTGTGTGTGCGTATTGATGGATGAATGGATGGATGGATAGTTAGATAGATAGTTAGATAGATAGATAGTTAGATAGATACGTACTTAGCAGCAGATGACAACTGCACTTCCAACTGTTGTAAATGGCTTGCGACGCCCTGCGTAGTGCCAGCCAGCCTGCCTCGGACGCTACTAAGATGCGACAACAGCTCTGCCAGTGTTTGTGTGGGTAAAAATTAACTTTTATGCGGAATCATTTCAATTTAATTCTACATTTTATAAGAATCAACACATCCCTATTTCCTAACAGTTAACTGTAGTATATAAAGATATCATTATATTTACTCTAGATTTTATGAAAAATAAGTACCCATCTCTATTTCCTAACCAGCTATGGGGTCGATTACGTAACTTTCCCTAAAACCCCCAGGAGCCAAAGCAATGGCAGGATCGATGAGATGCAGAAGCGAACCCCTGGTCAGGTTGCGAGCAATGTCGCTGCTTGATTGGTTGGTGCCCGACCTGGCTGCCACTGATTGGCTGTTGGATGATATCCTAGTTCCTGAGAACTGAGTGTTCGGGTTGTGCTGGCGATAGTAACGCAGTCGATCTGACGCGTGATTGGTCGGTAGGAGGAAATTTTTCAAAGATGAATCATAAATTATTCACCGAATAATTGAAAATTGACATCGTTAAGGTGAATAAAACTGCATTCAGAAAATAAAAACAACAATAAACACCATTTTATTAAACTTAAATATTAAAAAAGTATTAAAAATATAAAAACTTTGACAAGAGTTAAAAAGGATATAGCATTATTGAGGACAGAGGTGGTAGTGCTATTAGGAGCGTTGTTGTTGTTGTTGTTAATAGCAGGAGCCGATGAAGAAGAGGAAGATGGCGATTCAGTGGTGAGAACAGGGTGCGCTACGATCAAATGGTCTTCTAAATTATCTATGCGCTGGTTCGAATGGTTGTCGTGATGGCAGACACATACTGAACAGATCTGTGGTGTATGTGTATGTGAGAGTATGAATGTGTGTGATGGAGTGTGTGCGTGTGTGAGTATGTGTGTGTGTGAATGCTTTAAAGAACTCCAACAAACATTGTGAATAATTAAATTTGGATACAGAGAAAAAAATTAATTGCAAATGCATTAGCAACTATAAAAAACTAAACAACATATAAAAATGTATTAAACACAAAATCAAAAACACCAACAGCATCAAAAACACCTTCAAGAATGATGACATCAACATACATCAACATCAACATACCACGTCTGGTAGCAAACTATCTGAATGATCTCCCTGTACATGGTCAAGCAGATCACCAGCATTAAATCCTAACTGACCACAGTATGGACAGCTGTAAGCTTCAGACGTCATTGTTGAAGAACCACCATATATAATATCTTTGTTTGGGAATGGTGGATTTAGATTAGGAATAATATAGAATTTAAATCATAGTTTTATTACATATTTTTTGGAATTAGATTAGAAAGAATATAAACTTGTTTGTTCATTTATTTAAAATTTTTTTCATTTTATATAAATTACTTACAAAATCAGTCAATTAGTGAAAATTTAACACTTTAGTAATTTAAAAATAATTTGAAAAAAAAATTTATTGATTTGTAGACATACTTGCATCATTTTTAGTGAGCAAGCACTGCATGGGGTGGTCTGCCGTGTGGTCTGATGCAGTCGCACCCCGGTTGTAACACTGCGAGCAGAGATCAAAGTCATAGCATCTCAGACACTTGTAACGTAGGCCAGTGAAGTTGTGCTGCGTACAGACATCGCAACTAACGCCTGAAAATGAATTAGGGGTATTTGAAAATGAGATCATTTGAAGAACATAAATATATTAAGTAATGTTCAATTTCAATAGAACTCTAGTTAGTTATTTTATTTAATTATTAAATTTATAATTAGACATTTTATAATTAAAAAAAACATTTAGGTAAGAGTAATGTGAAAATCACAACTGGTTTATTTGGCTTCAACCTTTTGAATTTAATAAAATAACACTGGAATTGGAGAGCAATATTGAAATTCAGTCTAGAACTTTAACTAATTACTAACTTCTTAAAAAACCCAATAAGATAAAATAAAAAACTTCCTACTGAAATTACAAACTTTACTATAAAAACGTTCAGCCTTTTTTACAATATAAAAAGCAGTAGTAAAAAACTACTTATTAAAATATTGAAAAAAGATATTTCTATTAACTAAAATAAATTCTTTAAACTAATTTATATTGCTAGACATGTTCGCTTTTGTTTGTTCATTCAGAAAAGAAACCACTCACCTTCATGATAAGACATTGTCTGGAAAGTTAAACTATTTTTAAAATACAATCACTTATGAATACGTAAATAAATTGAATAAACGGCCGAAATTAGTGAATTAATGAAAGCGGGGCGGTTTTTTGTTAGTTTAAATGATAAATTAATAGGATTTCAGACGTCTGATTTAGGTTTAGTTTTAAATTTTAGTCTATCTAATTTTATCCAGAAACCTTTTATTTTATCTAAATAAATTTTGTAGCGCTTTTTTATAAAAAAAACATTTATTATTAGATATATAATAAAAGTTTATTTCTATTTAACTTGATATCTTCTTAATAAAACTTTTAATTATTATAAATTTATTATTAATAATAATAACAAAATCAACAAGATCAGCAATAACAACTTAAACAATAAAACACCATTAAACACTTGAACTTAATGAAATAAGAGCGAATTAACCACTTGAAAATTCTTAATAGTAAATTAAAAGAAGGATAATATTGATGATCAAAAAGAAAGAACGCTCAATATATCTAGATTGTTTAAAATAATCCAACTAGTAAATAAGTTTGAGGATAAATTAAAGAAAAATGTGAATGTAATAAAAAATGTAACTTTCTTGGTAATAATTTTTGAACTTATTTTAACTACAAGCTCTACTGTTAACCATGAAAGTGTCTATTCATCATTGTCGTCGTCGTCATCATTTTCACCATCACCATTATCACCATCGTCATTATCATCGTCTTCATCTTCCTCGTCATCATCCTCTTCTTCCTCATCACGTCAACATCGTCATCAACAGCATCAACAGTCTGTGTGTGTGCGTGTGTTGGTGTGTGTGTGTGTATGTGTGCAATTATATATATATATATATATAAATTATACCGTTTAATGCAATCCGAAACCATTCGAAACTATTCGAAACTATTCGAAACTATCCGAAACTCTCCGAAACTATCCGAAACCAACCAAAACCGTTAGACTGTTCAATTTTTGCCTTGTATTTTTGCGAGTTTTTACAGAGCCATAATAATATAAACAATAAACACACTTTCAGGAAATACGTTAAAAAGCAAGATGACGATGATGACGCAGAAGATGATGACGAAGACGACGACGATGATGATGATGATGATGATGATGATGATGATGATGATGATGATGATGATGATGATGATGATGATGATGATGATGCGTGCTTTTGAGATATTTACCATCATAAATATTAATAATACATTGAGTCTGCCTGCCCAGCATAATTAATCGTTTCCATATTGCTGTTATTATTATTATTGTTGTTGTTATTGTTGTTGTTATTGTTGTTGTTGTTGTTATTGTTGTTGTTGTTGTTATTGTTGTTGTTATCATCATTCTTCTTTTAATCATTAGCATCCTGTTTCTAAGATCAATGCATCTTATATATGTACATATATGTATCCATGCATGTATGTATATATACATATATTTATATATATGTATATATGTATATATATGTAGATACACATATATTTATATATATGTATATATGTATATATATGTATATACACATATATTTATATATATGTATATATATGTATTTACATATATATAAGTATTGTTTTTCCCACGCTGAAACAATTTCGAGGTATTTTTCTTAGCACCAACAATAACATCGTCATCATCTTTGCCGCCACCATCATCATCATCATCATCATCGTCGTCGTCGTCGTCGTCATCATCATGGAAGGTTCTAGAAACTTCGAGAAGGATTTCAACTGGGTAAGGAGTTTCAGCGAACGCGTTCGTGGTGGCGTTATAAGCAGGCTATACCAGAAAGATAATAACAGCAGAGCAATTAAAAACAATGGTAGGTCGGTATGTCTATGTGTGTATGTTTATGTATGTATGTATTTACGTGTGTGTTTGTGTGCGTGTGTGTCTGTTGTTTTCTACGTGTGTGTGTGTACGTGAGTGTGTGTGTTTGTGTGTGTGTTTTGCGTGTACGTGTGTGTTTGTGTGTGATTCCTTAGCAACAACAACAACGACGACGAAACTATAATGACGTCAACCTCAGAAAGCGAACTGGCAAAAGTTTATGACTGGCTGATACAGGCTGGATTCCCTCAGTACGTACAACTGGATTACGATGGTCGCCAAAGTCAACAACAACAACAACAACATCAACAACATCAACAAATCGATATGACGTCATAT
>NW_008704216.1:1365399-1405399 GCF_000326865.2 Helobdella robusta | reverse complement strand
ATGATGATGATGATTATGGTATCTTATAACGAAATTTAAAAATCAATTTTATCATTAATTTAATCAGATGATGCTGATCTGGCAGGCAAAGATAGCATCGACAACAACAACAACAACAACAACAACAACAATAATAATAATAATAAAAACAATAATAATAAAGATAATAACAACAACAACAATAATAATAATAACAATAGCATCAATAACAATCATTTCGATACATTTTCAGCACCTAAAGCTCAATTCTTTAACGTGAACAACGCCAGCAACGAATGTAACAACAACAATAATAATAACATCAATAACAACAACAACAACAACAACAACAACAACAACAATAACATCAATAACAACAAACGAATTAATAATAGTAACAATGACAACAGCAGTAACAGTGATCCAGTAAATAATTACTACTACGAAAGCGTAAATAATAATAACAACAACAATAATAATAGTAATAATAATCTTTTCAAAATGACGTCATTTGAGTTATTTATAGCCCGTATGATATCGATGATATATCTATCGCACATGTGTGATACCTATTTGCCGGAGAATGTTAACGTTGATGACTTGATCATTCCGAAGTGAGATACAAATTTTGATTGGTTGATTGGTTGATTGGATAGCTGGTTAATTGGTTGGTTGATTGGATGGTTGGTTGATTGATTGGTTGGTTGGTTGGATGGTTAGTTGATTGATTGGTTGGTTGGATGGTTGGTTGAATGATGGATCAGTTTGTTGATTTGTTGGTTATTGAATGCTGAATAAGTTATTTTCGTCATCCAAACAGAACATACAACTTCAAAACTATGCCTAGTTCAAACCTCAACACTTTTAATTGCAACGACAAACCAACAACAACAACAACAACGACAACGAACAAGACAACGACAACTATATTATCGTCCATTCCGTCATCACCAATCACAACGCCTCAGACACCATTCGTAACATTCCCTCCTACATACAACCAATCACCGCTCTCCATTCTTATGACCTCATCGTATCAATCAACCAATGAAAAAAGTCGAAAAATTTTCGGTCTTTCCCTATTGGATACGGTTCGTTGTTACGGGCAACCATTTCCCGGGGCCATTTTGAGGTTGATGGCTTGGATTGGAATGGCGGGGAAAAGTTCGGTAGGCGTGTTCAGGAAGTCAGGGGTTAAGAGAAGAATCGAGGGATTAAAAATGAACTTGGATGAGAACGCCGGTGGGTCGGTTTTTCATTTCATTTTGAATTTTAAAAGTAACTTTCTTTTAGAGCGTTTGTCATCTTTGTTTCTGTCAAATTTCATCATCATCACCACCACCATCTTCATCTTCCTCTTCTTCCTCATCATCTTCCTCTTCTTCCTCATCATCTTCCTCTTCTTCCTCATCATCTTCCTCTTCTTCCTCATCATCTTCTTCCTCATCCTCCCCACCAAAGACGCGGTAGACTTCGATGGAGTGGCCATTTACGATTCGGCGGACGTTTTGAAGTTGTACCTGCGCGAGGTTCCTGGCTCCATTCTGACCAGGCAGTACTCCAAACTACTCGTTCTGCTTTTTACTCGTTAGTATCTCATCCATCTATTCATTCGTTCGTTCATTAATTAATTAATTAATTAATTCATTCATTCATTCATTCATTCATTCATTCAGTCAGTCAGTCAGTCACTCACACACTCACTCACTCACTCATTCATTCATTCACTCATTCATTCACTCATTCATTCATCAGATGTTCCGAAACACTTGCACATGAAGTGCCTTCAACACGTCACGTGCCTCCTGCCAGATGAAAACAGGGCGGCTCTGATGATGATGCTGACCTTCCTCAAGGATGTCACCTCAAATTCCGAGGTCAACCAGGTCAGTATAATGATGATGATGATGATCATGACAATGGTGATGATCGTGATTATGATGGGTAAGAAGATGATGAAGCTGAAAATAATTATCATCATTTCGAACGTTACTCACATCTTCATTCCTTCTCCCAGATGAATGCTGATAATTTGGCCGTCTGTTTCACTCCATCCTTCTTCTTACCATCATCCACTTCCGGCTGCAGTGACGTAAGCGGCGTAAACAAATATGGCGACCGGAAGAAGAAAAAAATTATGAAGCGGCTTCTGCAAAGTTCGGCACGAGCGGAGAATTTAAAATCTTTGACATATCAGAATCATTTATCTATGGATAAAAGTTACCAACGACAATATCAACAACACCAACAACAACAACAACATCAACAACAACAGTGTCAACAGCAACAAGAACAACAACCACAACAACATCAACAACAACATCATCAAAACAACAATCGCGCAATATTAAGCCAAAGCCTGGACAATAATCTGATTGAAAACAAAATTAAAAATCGAGATAGCAGTTTTCTCCATATTCAATCATTACCAGCACCAACCGTAATGACGTCATCAAAAACAAACAACAACACCAAAGAACTAATTAATGAAAACATGGCCGCCAAAGAATGTTTAAAATGCTTCATTGAGAATAACCAAGAGATATTCAAAGTATGTGTTAATGTTAGTTTCCATGAGATGTGCGTACGTGAGAACATATAGGTGTAAATTCCATAAACACACACACACACACGCACACACACGCACACACACACACACACACATACAAACACACACACATACACACACGCACACACACACACACATACAATCACATGTGGATTTAGGTTGAAGAAAATGTACACAGAGCAACACGTACAATATGTCAGCGGTTCAACTACTACCACAACAACATCAATAATAATAAGGATAATAATAGCAACGGTAATAATAATAGCAACAACAGAATAGCTATTTTAAAAACTTTGTTAGGAGAAGCTGTTGATGGCGCTATCGAGGTAATGATGATGATGACGATGTTGTTGTTGTTGTTGACGATGTTGTTGTTGTTGTTAATGATGTTGTTGTTGTTGACGATGATGATGATGATAACGATGATGAAACTTTCCAAACAACATGCAGGCAGTTGAAAGTGGCTTCCAATCATACCAATTCATCAACATCCTCAATGGCGTTAAAATTTACTACCAACATCCTCTTCTTCCTCCTCCTCATCATCTTAATCCTCTTTCTCCTCCTCATCATCTTCTTCATCATCATCACGGTCCCATTTGGGCGAGCAGTTCAATCATAGCTAGCAATCCAGCTGATCTAATTAACATAATAGCCAACGAAAGAGAAGAATGGGATGACATGCTGACCAGCTGGAACGTTCTGCAAAAGCCCACCCACGTGCCTGAAGTTGTTGCCAATTATGGCCGATATGAGCTGGAAAACCAAGTTGGGTCTACGGCCAACAGCTGGGATGCTCTGGAAAACCCCAGCGCTAAAATTAAATTAGGAGAATTCGATGGTTTTAAAATGAAAACTGATGATGATGATGATGGAGGTTATGAAAGAGAACGCAATGAAGACGGCAATAATGTTCACACTTCAGAGAACCAAAATGCCAACATCAACAACAACAACATCAACAACAACAACATCAACAACATTATCAAGAAGAATTTAACCTTCAGAACTGCAACTTGCGACGTGGTTCACTACTGCACAGCTTACGGACAGAACGATCTGGAGTTTTGCGAACTAAGGTCATTTTAAAATTATAAAAAAACTATAAATATTAAAATTAAAAAGCATTTAATTAATAATATTGGTGAATTAATATACAATCATATATGCTGCAATCCATCTGGAACATTAACGATGAAATGAAAAATGAACGCAGACTCCAGGCCAACTCGTCTGACGACTCCATCTCAATATTAACCAGCACATCCATACATCACCCGCACATCCCTACAGACAGTGACGTCATGTGTCGAGTGACGTTTGATCGATACGTCGCAGTTGCTACGGGCGACGGCCGCTCGACGCTTTTCCGGTTTTGCTGCCTTGACTTCCGGTTAGAGATCATTATCATCATCTCGGCTTTCACAATCATGATCGCTAACTACCATAATATTGAAAATAAAAATTATTATTATTATTATTATTATTATCATCACAGAGGTCACTCACCTGCCTGGTACAGAAAGGTTTTTCCGCACTGGTCAGCCAATAACATTTCGAGAATAAAAAATTACGTCGAGGACCTCAGTTAACATTGACCAACCAACCATTCACGTTCAAGAAACATAAATTAATATATTCAAATCATGTAAATAACGTTTTTAAGCCTCTTGAGTTACAATAATTAACATAAATTGTGTTAATTAATCAGGATTACTATAAATTTCGTCATTTAAACCAACAACATTCATCCCAATATTGAGTTAGAGTTAAGTTAGGCGGAGTTGACGGCCATGTACATCACGATAACGTAAGTTAACTATGCTTAAAGAAAGTTATTTTCATTAAAAAAAATCATATTTAAAAAGTTTACCAACCGTAAGTTTTTTAATCAAGAAAAAGACCATCCATGGCTAGTTTTTATTCAGAAGTAACTAAATAATTGGTCACAAAATCAATAATAATAATAATAAATAATAATAACAATAATAAAAACCATAATAATAATAATATTTATAAAATATTGATTGAAATAATATTAATAACAGTGGCATCAATGTAAGAAAGTTAACGACAAAACTATCAAATCAATTAATAACGATGTATATATACATATACTTATGTATTACTACAATACATATATATATTATATATATCATATTATATAATATATATATATATATATTACTACAGAGAAATATGTGTAATCGTTATATATATTTATATATGCTGTTATTGATTAGGCTACAAAAAATGCTATACATGAATAAATAAAGAAGTATATATATATATATATATATATATATATATATATATATATATATATATATATATATACGTATAAGTATTATATACGTGCTAGAAATACATGAATCTTTGTAGGTGATTGAATTAAGATTGATCATGTAATGATGAGATGAAAATGTGAAAGTATTAAATCGAAAAATAACGTTATTCAAGTAAACAAATTTAGTAGTAGTAGTAGTAGCAGCAGCAACATAGTAGTAGTAGCAACATAGTAGTAGTAGCAACATAGTAGTAGTAGTAGTAGTAGTAGTAGCAGGGGTTAGAAAAGTAGATAAAATGTGATTTAAATAAAAAAAATGAAATAAAAGTTATCGCATTTATTACGAAGATAACATAAATACATTATTTATTAATTATTATCATTGTGTAAATTATGATAATAATATAAATAGGGACTGTCAGTATAGGATGTCATCGCTCTTTCCGACACAATCCGACCTTGAAAGCCGCCAACGGTTGCGATGCTTCAAAATGTCACGAATATTCATTTTAAAAAATGGGGGTAAGTTGCGCTTAAGTGCGCTTTTAATCTGTAAAAAGACGTGCGTGACGTCACGGAAAAAAGTGAAAAATTGAACTCCTTTGACCCTCAATGAACCTTTTTTCCATGGAATTACGTTAAAATTTTTATTAATTAACTATAGAAATTAAACAATTGCAGAGGTGCCACATGAGATTTCACCCCACTCACTCGTCCCATCCACTTCGTCACTAAATGCTGCATTTTATTGACCCCCCACTCCCCTCCTCAAAGCGTGGCGTCATTTATGGACAGCCCCTAAATAAACATAACAGGTAAGTAGGTAATGAAAAGAACGAAAAAAATCGAAGAGAATCGTTTACAATATATACAGATTAGTCTGAGTTCTAATTCGAGAATTAACGAATGAATGAATGAATGAATGATGAATAAATAAATCAATGAACAAAGGAACGACGGAATGAATGGCTGATTGAGTGTAGAAATGAATGAATGTATAACTTAATGATTGAACAAAATCATCAAACAAATGCCTTCAGAGACAGGTTCAAGACAAATATACACAAAATAATAATAATAATATGAGCAAGAATACTAGCAGCAATAATAATAATAAAAATAATAAACGCAACACGGAAAACATTAATAAAATAATAGCCAAACTCCACGAATCACAGGAGTGGTGGGTAAAAAACTTAGGAGCAGTAATGAATAAGAGAAGAGGAGGTCCAGAAATAGTGATGTGCTGCGATCATACTAAATTACATTGCCTTCGTTTGGTCCGTAACTATATATATACACAAACACACACACACAGACACTAACAAACCTACAGACAGACACACACACATATACACAAGTATAAATCGAATATTGTTTGAATGGCGACGAACTCACAACTGTATGAATTCAGCACAATCCTACTCTAATGTTACGTGTTAAGTACATAATTAAATAAGCGATCTCATCTTTTCTGATTTCTACAAATGACCTATCTGGAAAGTCTAACTAATATATATATATAATATAAATATATAATAATATATATTATTATTATAATATAATATATATATTAAAATATATATTAAAATATATATTATAATATATATATATATATATATATATATATATATATATATATATAGTTCAAGTTACCTAGTATAGCATCGAAGAAGGAATGAATCAATAGTCATTGTGTTGTACAAGCTAAACACGAAATTATCATATATATATATATATATATATATATATATATATACATACACACATATATATATATTTATCCATATATATATATATATTTATCCATATATATGTTCATATCTGTATGAATAAACATTTACATGACGTTTTGAATGTAAATATTGCATGGCTAAAAATGCATATAATTAAACCTTATATACGCATATAATTATACACACACACACACACAAACACTTACACACTAATATGTATATGTATGTATGCATGTATGTATGTATGTATGTATACATGTATGTATGTATGTATGTATGTATGTATACAACAACGAAAAATCATGTTTATAAGACTGGTTAAAATAAAAACAGTTAAGTTTCAAGATTATAATTAGAGTTTAATAACAGCGTGTCAATAATTTAAATTATTAATAATAAGTAAAACAATAAGAACAAAAATAATAATAACAATAATAACAGCAATAATAATAATAACAACAACAACAATAAAAATAATAAATTAACTCATGTGGTTATATAAATATAAAATGAACACATAAGCAAAAGAATTTTTGCTTGAATGTATGTATGTGAGTATGTGCGAGTCCATGGTTCGTGTGTGTGTGTGTATGTATGTATGTATGTGTGTATACATGCATGTATGTGTGTGTGTATGTTTGCTGAATGAAAATTACATTGATAAAAAACATCAAAGTATGTTTAACATGCTTAACACTATTTATGAGAATAGAGTATGGAGTAAAACCAATAATAATATTAATATATTATTATAATATTATATTATTATTATATTATTATTATTAGCTCTAGTGAAATTAACGATATTAGACTAGGTTAATAATTGGAAAGAATAATGAAGAGCGACCTTGCAATAATTTATGAAGGAACGATGATGAATAAATTAATTAATTAACCAATGAATAAACTAGGAATACGTATCTATCTATCTATCTATCTATCTATCTATCTATCTATCTATCTATCTATCTATCTATCTATCTATCTATCTATCTATCTATCTATCTATCTATCTATCTATCTATCTATCTATCTATCTATCCATCTATCTATCGATCAATCAATCAATCAACCAACCAATCAATCAATATGCCCTTCAATTAAACAATTCAAAGACATTTTAATCATTCATTTATCCATCCATCCATCCACCCGTCCATTCACCCATTAATTCATCCATCCATTCACCATCCACCATCTGTTCATTTTGCATTAATGGATGCTTTGTTAGCTGCTGATGAAGTTGACGCCGGCGCTGATGACGACGACGACGGTGGTGGTTGTGGTGGTGGAATAGTTGCGTTGTTTATACATAGGTTATTATTATTACTACTACTACTATTGCCATTAGCGTTACTGCTATTGGTCGAGTTGCTCTCTTTGTCCGCCTTCAATCTCTCATTTGAAAAGATTTTCCTCTTCCTTAGGTGATGTTGTGATGATGATGATGGTGGTGGTGGGTTTCTGCTGCTGCTGCTGGCATTGGAGATCGTCAGATTCGTAACTAACTCGTCCAAAGTTTTCCACAACTCCTCTCTCGCCTCATGTTTCTGCTTATTTCTGCAAGGAGACAATCGATCGATCAATCAATCAATCAATCGATCAATCAATCAGTCAACCAATTAATCAATCAATTAATAGCTTCCAGCTAGAGCAACAACTATCAACTAACAAATTAACTCTCTGAAGATAGGAACTAGTAAGTTGATCAAAGAGCTGCCTATTCATGTCGACCATAGATTTCAAAATATTGTAAACCAAAGTCATTATCATCTGGTTCCAGTGTTCTAATTTATATAGCGCATTGAAGGTCAGGGGCATTATTTCCGCTATGTTCTCTTCGATCAGACCGAGGATGTACTCATTGTTCCAATAATATAAGGAACGCTCTGCAATCTAGAGATGAAGGTGAGAGTGATGATGATGGTGATGAGAGTTATGATGATGATGAGAGTGATGATGATGATGATGGTGACGATGAGAGTGATGATGACGATGATGATGACGATGGTGATGATTAGATGAGAGATATCTATGAAGATGATGACAGGATTGTTAAGGCTGCTGATGAAAAGGAATGCCTCAACAACGGCAAGTAATGACGACCTGGCCATGCTGCTGAAGATGATGACTATGATCGTCGTCATCACTATCATCGTCATCATCTCCATCATCATCATCATCATCATCATCATTACCTGGAAGTGAGAACTGGACATGCATTTGGAGAGTTGTTTGAAAAGAGGAGTGACAACCTTCTTGAACTCACTCGGGTCGATAACATCTAATATCTCCTCCATCTCCCCCAAGAACATCACCTTGGTGTTGTTGTTGTTGATTATGTTGTTGTTGATTATGTTGTTGTTGTTATGTTGTTGTTGTGCTGATGATGATGTTGTTGTTGATGTTGATATATTTTATGTTAATATTTCTGTATTTGATGACGCTTATTGATGAGGGTGCAGTATAACTAGCATATTATCGCCACCAGTAACACCATCATCATCATCATCATCATCATCGTCGTCATAACCAACTTCTTTTTGACTTGATGTCTTTGGCCAGTATTTTAGTAACTCATGAATAACCTAAGTGCATATCAATGAATTTGAATGAAAGGATGAATGACTGAGTAAATGAATGTGAATATGAATGAATGAATGAATGAATAAAAGAACGAATGAAAGAACGAATGAATGAAAAAATATGAATAAATAAAACCCACAGGTCCCGTTAATGTTGAATCCTTTTCAATGAACTGAACCACACAGTAGGTTAACTGAAGCAGTTGTATCAATTGATTGCATTAATAACAACACACACGCACACACACACACGCGCGCGCATACACGCACACACGCACACGTACACACGCACATACTTGGACGTGGTATATATTAAGGGTTCTGGCTTTGTGTAATGGCATTAAGACTTTCAACAAGAAATGCTTATGCTCCGATTTTAATGGCAGCGCAAACCCATTTATTATGCTGTATGTGTAAATAAATATATATATACATTTATAATAACTATAATTATAATTAATAATTATAAATAATAATAATGAGGAGAAGAGGAATTAACCTTCCAAGAATTTCTAATAGCTCCCCGACTCCGTTGAAACTCTCCTGCTCATATGTGAACCTAAGAGGAATGAGTGAAAAAAAAAATAAATTAACTCGTTTTTTAATCAATCAATCAATCATTCAATCAACTAATTATTCAATCAATCAGTCAACCTTAAAAATATATTATTAATGTGCTTCCTTATGAACGCTCTCAAGCCAAGAAACTTTCCATAGATTCTGTGTAGAACTGTCTTCAAGCAATCTCTCTCTCTTGGATCCTCTGTGTCAAATAGCTCTAACAGCTGTCAATCAATCAATCAATTAATCAATCAATTAATCAATCAATTAATCAATCAATAATAGATTGATCGATCAATCAATCAATCAATCAATCATTCAGTCATTCACTCATTTAACAGACACAATAACAAAACATAGAACCATTAGTAATATCATTAATTCTTACTCATTACCTGTAAAACAAATTTCTGGTCAATGAATTTCTTTGCCGTGCTGGGTTGAAAGTCAGATGACTCCAAAAACCTCAAGAAAATCTCGTAAACGAACTATGCATGTGTGTGTATATGCGTGTGTGTGTGTGTGCGGGTGTGTGTGTGAAATTGGATTATGTCAAATTATTTTTAAGATCTAGGAAATAAGAGTTAGTGTAACAGTCTGATATTCCAAAAGAGAGAGAAAAAAGAGAGAGAAAGAGAGAATTAAAGAAAGAGAGGTAAAGTGATAAAGAAAAAGAATTAGTGCAACAGATAGATAAGCAGAGAGGCAGAAAAAAAAGAGAGATCGAGAGAGATATCCAGATGCACCACCATCAAAAAACACTAACTTGTAAATGTGGCCAGGTAAGTTCAAGATTGGGATCATCTTCCTCGGGGTCGAAGTAAGGGTTCTCTTTAGGAGGCAGTGGTCTGAATATATTTACTGCCACCTAAATAGTGGAGAGAAAAATTTTCATTTTTGGAGAATAATTCTTTTCAAATTGTTGCATACAATGTGAGTAGAAGTAAGAGTACAGCCATATAACCCATACCAATAATGTTATCATAATTGCTACTTCAATGAGTAGATGAGCTAATCAATAGATTAATATTATATAATTGAAAAAGATCATAACAACAAAAAGTTATAACCATTTTGACAATTTCCGGATAAACGACGTCAGTTAGGACCCCTCTGTTGCTGTTGATGTACTCAATAAGTTCATTTAGGCAGGCCCTCTTGACCTCCTTGCTCTTGATGTCAGCCAGTGGGTCGTAAAAATCGAATGTTACTGCACACTGTTGTATCTTTTTGATGAATGTAGATGACTGCTCATTCGCTGGAAGATCTGGTGGGTGGGGATGATTTTTGGTAATTAAAATTAGTCTTTGGAGTCAGTGGTTATATGTGAATCAACTCTCTACAATATTTGTTTAAAGAGCATATAATTATAAACATTTTTCATCAATTAAAGATCATATAAATTAAAATTTGGTATAAACAAAATTTTACAAACAAAAAAGCATTTAGATACAAGTGAAAAACAGCCAAATCAGTTCACAATGTAAATTTTAGGCATAGTATTTATTATTTAAATCAGCCTAAACCTAAATGCCATGGAAACAATCAGTAAATAACAAGAGTGGTAAAAAGGAACCTTTAAGAAGTGGCAATGCCTGCAATTCTACATTGTCCTTGTGACCGAAATGTGAAGATCCTCCATTCCTCCGGGCCCGCCTGTGTGCCACCTTGTTGTAAGGGTCGATTTTGTCTACAAACTTTGCCGAACCAGTACTCATCTTATTTGTTTTATCGTGTAAATTTTCAAAATGTGCAATCAAATCAATGTAGTTTTCTTCTTGTTTATTTTATTATTATGCATTTATCTTCTAAAGTAGGTCCTGTCTAATTAATTATTATTGCTAATTAAATTTTGTTTGACAATGAAAACAGGAAGAACAAAACAAACTCTAAACTAAACCAAACTAGCAAATTTTTCAACAGCAAATATTTTTTATTCTATTGTGATTTTTGTTTTGATACCGACATGATTTAAAATCTAATTAAAAATTAATTATATATCTATTATAATTATATATATATTAATATTTTATTTTATATAAGGAAAAATGTCAATAATGATAATCTAATTCAATTCTGGATTATCGATTTAAGAGTCTAATTTTAGAAATAAAAAAAAAATTTCAAACATTTTTTAATTGAAACTTTTAAAAAATAATTCTCTCGCCAAAATGAAAGATATTGTCATTGAAACAAACGAATTTTATTTACAGACAAAAAGAGGCCATTTTTGTTTTACACTACACACAAAATGTTATGCGCTTGATTAAATTAAATATTAAATAATTTTTTTAAAATAAGTTTTTAAAAATATTACAACTTAAATATTTAAAAAAAAAACATTTATTTTATTAATTTTTTATTAAAACTACAATAAAATATAACAACATTTTTAAGTATAAAAAATTTAAATTTAAAATTCAGCCATTTAATAAACATTTAAAAATGAATCGACATATTTTCACCAAAATAAGTTTCGAAATTGATTTTCAAAGTTTCAAGAGCCATTTTTTAATCTAACTACAAAAAGAAAAATTTATTTTACAAAAAATTAAAACGGAAACAAAAATTTACACATAAAAACATTATTATAATTTAGATAAATAAATAATAATAACATTAGGGAGCTGTTGCTTCAAACCAAAGTCTACAAAACTGCAGCAGCCACTATTTCTGCCTATTCTCAGCCCGTTGTAATATTAAAATTAGGAATATGTTGATGATGGCCGCCCGCTGGTCATCATGATAATGATCGTCGTCTCTTTTTAAAAAATGTCCGACCATAATACTGCCATGTATTTTCATGCTGATTTACTTTAAAGTATGCTGTTTCCTTGCTCCGAAGCAGAAGTTTCTTAACCCACTGTTGTTTTTTTTTGTTAGTAGTCCGGCATTTTAGGCTGGCCGTCTGCTCTCGTGTAAAATTTGGAGATACAGCTTGTTTGAATTTATCAATTTTCTTCCTACATTCCTAAGGTAATTAACTACTATTAAATTTTACTAACTTTTAAAATAAACTGTTGGTTAGTAAGATAAAGTAATTTATTGTGAGAATATGTTTCACTTTCATTTATAAATGCACATTGAAATGATTACATAAAAATGAAATTGTGAATTAATAAATTCAGCAAGTTTATATATTAGGTTTTTCCCTGAACCAAGTATATATATATATTTATTTGTAATAATTTTTTCAAGTAGTTTCTCATTAATTGCCAATCCCACCAGGATTGACACTGTGTTTGTGCTATTGTTGTTGTTGCTGCTGCTTTTGAAGTAAAAAACTCACACTCCTGTCTCCACCAAGGTGTCAGTTACTGATTGCTATCTCAACAAAAACAACAAGGAAGACAGCTACATCAACGACATCAAAAGCAGCTTCAACAGCATAATCATCATCATGGTGCATTTTACTGGATCAATGAAATTAACAATAAATGAAGCAGAGAACTTGAGGCCCACGGATTTTGCTCTGAGACATCAGGTCTCTTTTTTTTCTTTAAAATAATTATTTTTTTAAATTATTATTTTTGAAAACTATTCAATACGTAATTATGTCTCAAATAATTTTATTATTATTATCATTTTGACAATGTGTTGTGATACATTATTTTAAAGAAGCAGCCTTTATTACAAGTTGTTTGACGCTTATGTGGTTATTGTATATTTTCTGCATTAATATCTTTTAATTTTATTCATAATTTCATGTTTGTGAATCTTATTAAGTTACTATTTATTTATCATATTCATTGGTAAAATTTTAAAAGGATGCACCATAACAAAACTTTCTCTAATTTAGGTGGTAGGACTAATAGCCAAAGGTCAACAGCAACTTCTGGACCCCTACATCTCGATCGATGTTGATGATACTCTCTTGGGGCGAACGACGACCAAACCAAAGACACTAAAACCAGTATGGAATGAAGATTTTTCAATGGAGGTTCGCAATGGGCAGAACATCTGTTTGACTGTATTTCACGATGCTGCCATACCCCCGGACGAGTTCGTTGCCAACTGCACCATTGCTTTCGAGGACATTGTCGATAAGAAGTCCTCTGATATATGGGTCTGCTGCTCATCATGTTTCATATCATTTTTCTTCTAATTATTGTTATCATTAACTACACCACTACTACATATTAACACACGCGCACACGCATGCACACACGCGCACATTCTTACATGCTGTCAGGTTGACTTGGAACCTACTGGTCGATTGCATGTGATGGTCGAACTCAATGGAACCACTTCTGACGGTTGGTTGGTTGGTTGGTTGGCTGGTTGGCTGGTTGGTTGGTTGATCAGCTATTGATTGATGGATTGACTTTTTGACTTCTTGAATCACTGCCTCATCTGTTATTTTTTGATGATTACAAATACACTTAACCGCCGTCATTCGGATTTTCGTTAACTCTTATTTACCGAAAATATTTGAACTAATCCCTAACCAACGGTTGGGCGTGGCTTACTACAGAATTACCTAAAGAGAGGATCTTTAAAGAGAAAGAGGGACCTATGCACAAGAGAAGAAATGCCCTGAAGCGTCGAGTCCACCAAGTTAATGGTCACAAATTCATGGCTACGTTTTTCAAACAACCGACATTTTGCTCCATTTGTAAGGAGTTTATCTGGTTAGTTGGCGAGATTAGTAATTAGTACTGGGGTGTGATTATGACGATGACGATGATGATGAAGTTGATTATGATGATGACGGGGACGATGGCGAGGAAGACGTTATGATCTTTTTATTATTTACTCTCACCAAGGGGCATCATGTCTCCGCAGGGCTACCAGTGTCAAGGTGAAATCGCTATTTCTATTTTTATCGTCATCATCATCATCTATGTTATTATTATTATTATTATTTATCCTCTTCTTCATCATCATTTCTCTCTTTTTCTCACTTCTTCTCTCTCTCTCTCTCTCTCTCTCTCTCTCTCTCTCTTCATAGTTTGCACGTGCGTAGTACACAAAAGATGTCACCAGAGTGCAGTGACCAAATGCCCTGGACTCAAAGAGACCGTAGCCGACGAGGATACAAGTCTGGTTAGTTAGTGAATTAGTGGATGGATGGATCAAAAGACGGATGAATTGATTGACGGATGGATGAATGGTTGAATGACGAATGAACGACAACTCAACCAGCCATAGTTAGCTAGTTTATAGTTATTAAGAGATTAGTTATTTAGTGGATGGATGCATGAATGTTTGAATGAATGAACGAACGAATGAATGAATGAATAGATGAATGAATAGATGAAGGAATAGATGGATGAATGTTTGAATGAATGAATGACAAATGAATCAATGAACCACCGACCAATAAGGTTTCGGGGCAGCGTTTCAACATAAACGTACCCCATCGTTTCCACGAGCACAACTACAAAAGGTTCACGTTCTGCGATCATTGTGGCTCCATGCTCTATGGGCTGATCAATCAAGGACTCAGATGTCAAGGTCGTTGGATATTTTTAAAGTTAATTCATCCATTAGTTTAGACCTTCATTCATTCACTCGTTCATTTTTTTGCCCATCAAATGATTTTTTAGCGTTTTCTCTCTTTAGTCCATTCGTCTATCAGCCAATGAGTTTTTTTTTCTACCAAGTTTTCCATCCTTCCTTCGATCCGTTCATTCATTCATTTGTTCATTCATCCATCCATCCATCCAGTATGCAAACTGAACGTTCACAAACGTTGTCTGAAGAACGTGCCGAACAACTGCGGCATCAACACGAAGTACATGGCCAAGGTCCTGCAGGAGTTAGGCATCTGTGGGGACAAATTAGGATCCACTACCAAGAGAAAAAAAGTGATGTGCCGTTTTTGAGATGTCGACGATGATGATGATGGCGATGGAGATGATTATTTCAAATAAATTAACGATTTAATTAGCTAATTATAATATTTATAATTTATTTTCCGAACAAACAGTCAGCCATTAGTGACTCACAGAGGACAGCAGGCTAGTAATTAACATTAATCTCCGCATCTGCTTAATGATAAACTATAATTAATAAAAACGCCTCAGCCATCGCTGGGCATATAATTAGCATAATTTTATAGGGTTATTTCAATTTTTTTAGCAATTCATACAATTGGTCTAGTCTGCATATCCCATTGACAGTTATATCTTCTAATTGCATTGGATGCATTGTCAGATTAGAGCTAATTTACATACATGTGCATTCTAGATGACGACGAAGGTCCAGGATCATCATCATCACCGGGCACTCGTTCATCCTCAAATAAGGACATCGACCTTGAACTTATGGGTTATTCCGGGGCCACGTCATCTTCATCGTCATCGATGAATTATGATTCTTCTGCCTGCATGGCGCTACATAAATTCAATCTAATCAAAGTTCTCGGGAAAGGGAGCTTTGGAAAGGTTCGTAGAATCTACTGCATTTCTTCATTTGTCCATCTATTTTTATATCAATCAATCAGCCAATCAATCGATCGATCAAAGATTATTCAACCAAGTTATCAATAAAACACCAACTAGTAAACCATTGGTTAATCAATAAGCCAACCAATCAGTGAGCCAACCAATCACTGAGCCGACCAATAACTGAACAGGTCCTGCTGGCCGAGTTGAAAGGAACAGACGAAGTATACGCCATAAAAGTGTTGAAGAAGGAGGCCATCTTGCAGGAGGACGACGTGGAATGCACGATGACCGAGAAAAGGATCCTCGCCCTGTCAGCCAAGCACCCATTCCTCACATCACTACATTCCTGCTTTCAAACTAAGGTACCTACACAACTGTTTCTCTAATGGCATTGGCCGGTTTGAATTTGTGTTAAATGTGATTGGTCGGTTCGAATTTTCATTATATGTCACGGGCTGGTCTGAATTTTTATTAGTTGTGATTGACTGGTTTGAATTGTAATTAAATGTGATTGGCTGGTTTGCATTTTTTTCATTAGATGTGATTGGCTGCTTTTTCAATCTTTCACGTGATCTCATATTTCGTCGAATGAACGCTACACGAAATTTTCATCCACGTAGGACCGATTATTTTTCGTGATGGAGTACGTGAACGGAGGCGACCTGATGTTCCAGATCCAGAAGACGAGGAAGTTCGACGAAAACAGGGCTCGATTCTATTCGGCCGAAGTGACTCTGGCTCTCATGTTCCTCCATCGTCATGGCATCATTTATAGGTTGGTTGGTCGGTCGGTCGGTTCGTTCTGTCGGTTGGTTCGCTCGCTGGCTGGCTTTTCATGCATGACCGCGATGAAGACCTAAGTCGGATCAGTTCACTTTAATTCATTGGTGGTTTTGGTTCGCCGTGATTGGTTGTTGACTCCGACATCACAATCACCATCATCATCATCAATACTCACTAGGGATCTCAAACTGGACAACATCCTGTTAGACATAGACGGGCACTGCAAGATTGCGGACTTCGGCATGTGCAAGGAGGGCATGAGCCCTGGGAAGACCACCCACACATTTTGCGGAACCCCAGATTATATTGCCCCGGAAGTAGGTGTCGTTGTTATCGTTCTTGATGATGATGCCGTTGTTCTTGATGATGATGATGCCGATACCCGATAGATTCTGCAAGAACTGGATTACGACACCTCAGTCGATTGGTGGGCATTAGGAGTCCTCATGTACGAGATGATGGCCGGTCAGTTCATTAACATAATTTATTCATTTTTTTTACTCTCAATTGCCAAGTTATTAACATAATTTTTGCATTCCTTCAGGTCAACCACCATTTGAGGCTGATAATGAAGAGGATTTATTCGAGTCCATACTTCACGATGATGTTCTCTACCCTGTGTGGCTGTCAAAGGAAGCCGTCTCCATATTGAAAGGAGTTAGGAATGATGGAGTGAATGAAGGAATGAATGAAATGAGTGAATGAAGGGTTAGGGTTAGGGTTATGAATGAATTTATAAACGAATGGGCAGATAAATGAGTGAGTATACCAATAAATGTACTAACTCTCCACCATCCAAACAACAAACAAACGAACGAACGACAACAGCCCCTAACTTACCCACACACTCGTTTATCATTAGTTCATGACGAAAAGTCCGGCAAAGAGGTTGGGGTGTGTGAAGGCCCATGGAGGCGAGCGGGCCGTCCTCATACATTCGTTCTTTCATGATAAAGTTGATTGGGAGGCCCTCGAAGAAAGGAAAATTACCCCTCCCTTCAAGCCCAATATCGTTAGTTCAGCTCTTTTTAAATGCTAGATTTGATTTCTGTGGTGCAGAGTTTGTTGGCTTTCCGAGTGGATTTGCCTCACACCTCTCTTTACATCTCTTCTCTCTCTCTCTCTCTCTCTCTCTCTCTCTCTCTCTCTCTTTCTCTCTCTCACTTACACACGTACACCTCACACGCACGCACACGCACGCACAGAAAACACGAACGGACGTGAGCAACTTCGACAAAGATTTCACCTCGGAGGAGCCAACACTGACGCCCGTCAACCCGGAAATAGTTGAGGCCATCAATCAGGAAGAATTCGCCGGCTTCTCATTCGTCAACGAGGACTATGGCAAGTTTGAATACTGTCCAATCATAAGCAGCGTGGCCGGGTCAAAGAGGTCAGCGGCTGAATGCATCAGCCAATCAAAATCCGCTCCAGAAGGTGCTAGTAGTAACATTAGTGGAGACAATAACAACAACAACAACAATAATAATAATAACAGTAATATTGGTAATAACAATAATAGTAATAATAATAATCCAATTGGTGATGTTGTTGGTGGAGTGGCTGGTCTGGCAGTCCGTGGCGCAGATAGTGGCGAAAAAAATTAATATGATTGTCAGGATGGCTGATTGATTGGTTGGTTAATTTGTTGATTGATTGGTTAGTTGGTTGGTTGGTTGGTTGGCTGGTTGGTTGGTAGGTTGGTTGGTTGGTTGGTGGGTGGGTGAGTGGATTGATTGATTGATTGATTGATTGATTGATTGATTGATTGATTGATTGATTGATTGATTGATTGATTGATTGATTGATTGATTGATTGATTGATTGATTGATCGATCGATTGGTTGATTGACTGATCGATTGGTTGATTGATTGATCGATTGGTTGATTGATTGATCGATCGATCGAATGCTAACTTTTTTAATTAATAGTGTTTAAATACCATCAAAATCTATTATATATAAGAATGTAGAAAATAATTTTTCGTTTATACCATTCTCTGGCGATCGAGTGATGGAGAAGAAAAGTATAAAAATGAATGAATGAATGACTGGATGAATAAACGAACGAATGAATGAACGAATGAATGAACGAATAAATGAATGGAATGAATGAAGAAATGAAGAATTGGATAAACGAACGAATGTTTATATAACAAATAAGAAATCTGTTGAAATTTGTACAAACAATACATATATATCTTATCTCGTTCATTCCTTGAATAATTTTTACTATCACCATCATCCCCACCATCACCTCCACCATCATCGTCGTCGTCGTCATCATCACCACCAACAACAACTGACTAGCGAAGATAATCTGTCTCTTCTTTCTTCACGATAATTTTTTGCTATATAAAGTTGTTATGTATTGTAATATATGAAGGTACCAATACTATATATATATACATATATATTTATATATATATATATATATATATATATATATATATATATATATATATATATATTTATACATATGTGTATATAAATATTGAAAGTATTTTATATTGTTTATTTATTTTAATTTGTTATATTTATAACATTTTGCATCATGTTTTTTTCAGTAATAATCATAATTTATTTTTTAAATATATTAATAATCATAATAAAGATAATAATAATCATAATAAAGATAATAATCATCATCGTCGTCATTATCATTACCATTGCCTGTGTGTGTGTGTGTTTTTTCTATTCATGTCTTTAAATGTTGACGCTAAGAACTGCAGATTTTATAAAAATAGTGATTACCGTGTTGATTGACGTTGTTGTTGATGTTTTTGTTATTGTTGATGTTGTTGTTGTTGATGCTTTTGTTGATGTTGATGTTGTCTTTGTTGATGTTGTTGTTGTCTTTGTTGATGTTGTTGTTGGCTTTGTTGATGTTGTTGTTGCCTTTGTTGTTGTTGCCTTTGTTGTTGTTGTTGTTGATGATGATGTTGTCTTTGTGTTGCTGTTGTTAATTTATGCTGTAACTAATCGTCGAGATATTTAATAATGATGATTGTATAACAATAAACATACAGTCGACAAAATGCTGCAAATTTTTCTCTTAATTAGTTTCCCTGCTTTTATTATTATTACTATTATTATTATTATTGTTGTTGTTGTTGTTTTTGTTACTGCATTTATAAATATTGATCTTTTAATCATTCATATTATTATTTATCGTTATAGATCTGACTAGCTAATATATCCATTCCAACTTACGCTGATATATTGTGCTATATATATAATATAATTATTATGTATATATATATATATATATATATATATATATATATAATATATATGTCATTGCTGTTGATGTTGTTATCATTAATGATATTGTTAACGTAATTTGATATTCTCTCCATTATTATTTTTGTTATTATTATTATTGTTTTTCTTAATATGAATATAATAGTTTTTTTTTCTTCAAATGTAATTAATCTTAACAATTTCATCTCATCCTAAATGTTAATTCATAATAATTATTACTACAAATATAATAATAATAATTATTATCAATATTATATTTATAATAATAGTTATCACTTACTACTACTACTAAGGTTAAATCATTTTATTATTGCATCCTAATTCTATTTATACATATATGCATTATGTATATATGTATACGTAAAATATATATATATATATATATATACGTAATATATATATATATATATATATATATATACGTAATATATATATATATATATATATATATATTGTTTTTTACCGATTGTGTTGTGGTTGTTATACTAATAATAATAATAAATATATACAAACGACTTTAACAAAATTAAAGTTGTTTTTTTTCTGGTTATTTTTCCAGGGGTTTTACAAAATTTTTTGGCATATTAATTATTAAATTATAGCTGACAAACTTTTTTGCATATTAATTTCTAAATTATAGCTATGATGAAGAATAATTATAATTATTATTTTTATTTTTATTATGGCAGATCGTCGTTTTTCAATTTCTTCTTGATGCACTTGAGAATGGCCCGATAAACGACGTCTTCTGGAACTTCGCCGTCCACCTTTTCAAAAAGATTATCGTCGAAAATTAATTATATTTATATTAAGCTAGATAAATTATTGAATTATTTATTCATTTAATGATTAATTTATTAAGATTTTTATTATGGATACTAACAACGCAGAGTTTGTTCTGTTTAGCGTAGTATTCCACACATTTGGCCTGCTTCTCTTTGAAGAATGTTAATTTGCTCTCAATGATTGCTAGAAATTATTATATTTCACTCATTCAATCAATCATTCATTCATTTATTTATTCAATCATTCATTCATTCATTTGCATTATTTAAAGTTATCTTGAAAAAATCATTTGAAATAGCTTATGAGAATTTAAGGGCTGGTCGTTTATATATTTTTATATATTGATGAAAAATGCTAAGTTTAGAAGAGTTGATGTAGACTATGACAAAAAAGACTATGATGTAGACTATGACAAAAAAGTTACGGCCACCGAACCGTCATCATACGAAGTTCCGCCTAGTTCTGCTTTCTGTTTGTAACGAATTTTCATCGTCTGGTCGGAAACTTTCAAATAGATGGCTACCTGGGTATCGATTATCTCCTTCTCAAATTTGTTCACCTGGTTTTGTAAATGTTCTAGAATGGATATTTCTTTCATAATTTTCTCTGATAGTTTTCAGTCAGAAGTCTCATGAAGGGTAACAGCAAACACAGGCTCTAGGTATGTGAATGCGAGTGAATCAGTGCACCACTGACGTGGCACGTGATAGTCGTCCGTATATCTCACATTGTGAAATATAAATTGTGAAAATTAACCCAACCAACGAAACCTGGTCGATGTTTTTCGGAAATCCATGGATGACGAATTTCGTTCCGTTGTTCGATTCATTTATAAGGCGAACTTTTAAAAGATGTATCACTATATTCTGAATGAATGAATAAATAAATAAATAAGAATTATTAATTTTATAAAATTAATACCACTAGTACTACTAAAAATAATCATAATCAATTAATAATTTGAGACATACATCTTATAGAATAAATTAAAGAGCACAAGTCAGGCGAATCTCTCTAATGACCTGGAGTTGAGCTATAGACAAAAAGTCGAGAAAATATCTGATTTTATATAAGGCTTTCCTTCTTTTTTCAGAGCTATAAATATATTGTTACAGACGTGAAGGCGAGAAGAATTGGTACTTAGAAATTTAAGTGAAGCGCTTGATAATTTAATTAAGAGGCGGAGCCAATGAAAACGGTTGTAAAAGTCATGTGATGCACTTACTAGCAAAAAGGCGTGAACGATTGGAAAGTCACGTGACACGGCATCACCAACTATATAAGGAGGGAGAATAGAAAGAGAGAGAGAGAGAGAGAATACAGAGGGAAGTGCACGAAATAACAAGGAGCGACGAGAATTACGAAGAAGTCAGAAGTTTCAAGCAGTCCTATTATCGCAGAGATATTTTGTGTGCGTACTGCAAACAAATTAGCAATAACGCCCAAGGAGAAGTTTGTCACGAAGAATTCAACACGCGGTCTGCGAGTGAATTACGATAATCTTCCGAGAAGTGGATACTTAGGATTTACGGTCAAGAAACATCTGACGAGAAGAGCTTAATTATTGACGATTAGTTATATCCTATGATTTAACTGTTGATTAGTTATTGTTTTGTATTCTAACGATTTTAACGATCGAACGAACGAGTGATCGATTACGGCAATTGCCAGCTCTGTTTTCTTTCTAATAAAGTCATCTAAAATAAGTCTGTTAAGGAATCAAGAATCCACGTAAAGAGAAATAACCATACCCTACAAGTTCAAGGGTTCGGTTATAACAATATCAATTGACGACAGAAAAAAAACTCACTAAATGGTTGAAAATTTAACCAAATCTATCATAATAACGACGATACCTCATCAAATTGCTTATAATTTAATATAATTAATGGCTTTTAAGAAGAAAAACGTGTTAATTAATCGATGATTTAACATAATTAATGATAACTTATAATATGGTCGAAAATTCAACAAAAACCAGTGGAACTAATTCATTCGCATCCATAGATTCTTTGATTTTCAATCTACTTTCAACGTTTTCTTCGCCTTCTTTCAAGAGGATGTCCTTCAGGGAAATTGACAAGAAACCATTTTCTTCGAGTCTTTTCGATATTGTTCTTTTCCCGCTGCCTGGACCGCCTATTTTTGACGACCATTTGTACAATTTCATAAAACTCAAGTTTAATAATCTTAAAAAACATTAAATTTTAAACTGTTAAAAAGCCACACAAACATTTCTAACCGAGGAGGAATATAACTCTCGCATTCTTCAACTCTAATGAAAATTGTATACTTTTTATTAACTTGACAAATTTACAATTATTATCGTCAAAATTGATGAAAAATTCGATTTTACTTAAAAATATCGTTACAACTTAACGGTAATTAGTTTCATTTCATTACTGTGTAAATTTGATACATACCTTTGGCCATCCTATCTTCATTACCTCATCGTCCACTTACTGGCCACCAAACGAATTCCGCGATGTTATTATACTAATTCATGTTTATTTATGTTTCTTTATATTATTAAAAATCACGTCATTAAAGATCAAATGTGTGTTGAAGATAATTCATTGCGCGCAATTCCTTCTTTCAAAATCATCCAACGCCACTATAATGCGTCGAATGGTACACGCTAAATATAGGATGTATTGATTGATTGAGCGTAAGCAATCATTAAAACACTTTCCAAAAGCCTACTTAATTGAGAAGTATAAGATTGAAAAAGAATAAAACAACATAAATCTGGCGGATAAAGCGGAAACTGAGCTGAAACACCGTAAAATTGGATCAAACGAATCATCGTTGCATGCAAGTTTGGGTGATATAACTTCTAAACCTCAATGGTACAGACAGACAGACATACACAGTTTGCAATTTCGATTGAATAACGCGAAAATAATTGCATATAAAACGTTTTTATTACATTTCAAACAATTTTAAAATAATAAAACAAGCTACAAACAACGGAAAATAATCACGAAAAAATATCAGAGTCTGAATAATTTTGACGAAAACGTCGTAAATTTTCGAGTTTAGCGTTAAAATCATCCAACTCCATGCAGCTGCCGATAAAATTTCTCAAACTGTGACGAGGAACTCTTTCGATTGTACTCAAAATTTCATCCAAGTGGCCTCCAACGGCTGAACTGTTCTGCAAAACGGAGGCAACCGGCACTGAATTGACGTAACCATCGTCATCGATGTTATCCGGTCCTAACAAATTAGCGTGAATTAGTGAAGGAGAGAATATATGGGGGAACGGTTCGTCAATGGTCATTGCATTCTTGAACGTTTCAATAGTGCTGGAGTTGTAATTGAACGATCGCATGAGATACTCGTTGAGCAATTCGAACTTGTTAGCGTACCTCGGTAATTTAGAAACATCTAGATTGCGTCCATACATAATTTGATCAGTTAGCCCACTGAAAACAGCGTGCTGTGCTGAAATTTTATAATTCTTACACATCCCTGGGGATAAACTCCTAAACACGGAACTAAAATTGACGTCTGAGTCATGAGTCTTATCGATACCTGGATTGAACATTCTAAACAACGACGAGTTATTTTCCAATGAGAAGGGTAGGGACAACGATAGTGACAATAATTTGTGTGTGTTGAATGTCAGACCAGATAAATAATCTTTAAGACAGACGCTATTTCCGTGAGATCTGTATTTCAGGGACAGCTGATCTAATCCGACGGCCAAGAGTGCGCTTGTATGATAAGGTAAGTTGGGGTTGTAGTTCAAATGCTCATAAGCAACCGACGACGATGAGGCTGATGAGTTGGCCTGCAGTAATGAGTTTTCCGTGGACAGTGGTAGGACAGAAGCAGATGTTAAGAAAGATTCGTAACTGAGAAAAGTGTTAATTAATGATTTCACTGATGTCGTGAAATCTTTTCTGGCACGTCTGGGGAACGTGTTGACGACCAGGCAACCTTTATTTGGAAACTCATCTAGCAAATAATCTTCAAATACTGACACAGAAAACCCACTGAAAGCATTGTAGGTGTCTGCAAGGATGTGAAATCCTTGCAAATTATCACATTCTTCAGTGAAAAAGTGGATTTTATCTTCAATGTCATATTTTTGTTTACAGTAGGCCTCTGATCCTAAACAGAATAAATCAAATGCCTCTGCGTTATCGTGAAATTCAGCGTTTATTATTTCAATCGATTTAGGATGGAGGTGGGGTCTCAAAAAGTCTGACCACACATTTACTTCATTGTCCAGTTTAAATCTATGCTTTCCAAAAATATTTTGACTGGAAGATGGCAAATAACTTTGTTTAGAATCTACTTTTTTCTCTTCATCATCTGTATACTTTCGGCAATGATGTGGCTCAATTTTATTAGAATCATTGTTCTTATCATTCTCCAGGGAGTTGAGAAAATCATTCTTGTGGACTGTGGAAACTTCGTACAAGTTGATGTCGGCCAGCCATGTCGACGATAAGTTGGTGGATTTTTTAAAATCGTACAACGTTCCATCACTCTTCAAAGTGTTCAAACTATTTTTCAAATCGTAAAATATAACTCGAGGTGTGTAGGTGCTTTCGTTCGTTAGGGTCTTCCCCTCCCTAAAAATCGCATCGTAATTCGTGTCGTTGGATTTTAATTTTTTCTGTTTTAAATTGCTGAGAGTTGAAGTTTGAATGTTCCAAAAATGTGTCCCCACAAAATTCGCGTAATGCCCAAATTGTAAAGTTATTATTTCATTTGCAGACGAAGACATGTTTTAGTAACTAACCGAATATCCGTTTTTTGCAGTTTAGTTACTTGTAAATAACTGAATTATCGCTATAACATCAATAAGGTTATGTTGCCATAGAGAATGCAACGTTTTGAAAATCGAATACAACTTTGGTTAAATCCTGTATTTAAATCGATTAAATCACTCATCTATGAAGAATACTGACAAATAACTTTGTAATTAATTATTTTTAAAACATTATTCTTTCATATAATGTAAAAATATTATGTAGACGGTACATTTATTACGTAATACTACTTTTACAACCTTTAAAGTTTCTTTGATAGTTGTACAAAATAAATAGTTTATATGTTTTTCTATGGTGTTCGCCGTAGGTTTGCTTTTAAAACTTTGTTTTCAAACAATTGTTTGTACATTCAATTTGCTAATTTTTGACCCAAATTTTAAATCCATACTCCGGGTTAGTGAAAAAATGGCGAAAGATTCCAGGTACTAACTGCATGTTTTTAACATTTAAACATTTTTCTATTTTCAATATGATCATTTATTGATTTTACTGATTATGATGAGGAAGGCATGGACATGGACAAGTTTATTATGGATTATTAACATTAAAATTTAATGATTACATTAATTACCATATCAATGAACAAATTCTTTAATTTTATTTTTTTTTCAAAATTTTAATTTACAAAATGAGCCAGTTTTGTAGCAAATATGACAAAAATTTGTGTTAGGACAGGCTCTTTCTTATTGCTAGGATTCTTGATTAGTTTGTGTTTTTATTTAAATTTAAAGACCAGATTTGTTTAGTTTCTCTTTAGTTTAGTTTGTTATACTTTATTTATTTATTTATTAGTGTTGTAGATTAGTTAAAATTTAGATATTTTAGGTTAGTGGTTAGTCAATTTAGTGTGACTCTGCAGAAGGTATTTTTTATGTCTTAAACAAATTCTATATATAGTAATATATATGTGAATTTGTATATGACAGGATGTAGTTATGAACATTAGATGATAAGTAATTTTTAATTATAATTAATAATTATGAATATTTTAAAACCAGATCTCGTCGTAGATCACGTTCCAGATCTCGATCGGCGGGCAGGAGCGAGAGACACAACAAATCATCTAGGAGGAAATCCCCAGATAGGAGAAGATCAAAATCACCGACTTACAAAAGGAGCAAAGATAGTAAAAATCACAAAGATAGCAGAAAGTATTTTAACCTTATAACTTAAGTTTTCTTTTTGTTAAAAGTTATTAATATTATTTAAATTATAATTATCTAATTATTCTTTATCTTATTGTTAACTAAAAAAAAACACTAAATCTTGCCATTTAAATTGTTTTCAACAATTTAGGCGCCGACGTTTGAGGAGTCGCAGTAGAGACAGATCTCGGTCACCTATTACCAAAGATTCTAAAAAAAAGTTTTCTCCTGATTTGCATAAAAATGAAAATCAAGATGCTCCCCTGGATAAGGTATTTTTCATTTAGTCATAATTTTGTACTATAATTTTGTTATAATATCATAAAATCGTGAATGAAAATAATTATTTAGTTTGTAATGAACATTTCAGTACTATGGTCATGAAAGTCATGGCTAAGCCATGCTTGTTATTTTCAACCCTTAACATTAATTAATGAATTGTATAAGTCGGAGCAACAAAATTCATTTTCTTTATATAGAGAAAAAATTTTTTAACCAAATTTATCTTCGAAATATTCATCCATTTAAAACTTGCCTACAATGTGAACTTGAATACTCACATCTCCTCGGTTTAATAATTTGTTGATTTTTTTTCTTGAAGGAGGCAGAGCAGGAGAGGTTAGAGAGAGAGATGAAGAAGAGAAGAGAGAGGATTGAACAGTGGAGGGCGGAAAGAAAAAAATTAAATGGAGAGAGTAGTGTAGAAGTGGAGAGTGGCAATAAGGAGGATGTCAATGTAAGTATTTTGTTGTCTCTCTCTGGAATATTTGTTTTTTTTTCTAGGTTGTTGTTGTTGTTTCTGATATTGTTTTTTTTATTTGCTGTTATATTTTATTAAATTATTATTAAATTAAATTATTTAAATTATTTTAAATTGATTTCAGAATTACTTGAAAACAAATAAAATTTTATTACAAAAATTTTTCGTAGGAGACTACCAAAACGTGGACTCTTGAAGATGACGATGAGGATGATGAAATGGCGTCTACTGCTGCTGCAGCGGCTGCTGCTACGACAGATGATACTGCTACGACAGCTGCTGCTACAGTTGTTACATCAGCTGCTGTTGTAGCTGCTGCCGCTGCTGCTTCACAAGACGAAGTGAAGATGGAAGAGGATGAGGAAGAAATAGATCCTTTGGATGCTTATATGATGGTGAGGATGATGATGATGATTGTGATTATGATGTCGAAAATGTTGTCAATTATGTACACACACACACACACACACACACACACACATACACAGGCGGTTGATGAAGAAGTGAAGGAGATAAAAAGAAAGGACGACAAAAAGTTACCGAAACCTCTTAACGAAAAGGTTGCACTTTGTCATTTTCGCTTCTAATCCTATCATTGGAAGGATAATAATGACATTGTTATTAGTTGGATAGTAAAATTGTTGTTGATACTAATGTAGTTTCATCATGCATCCAATGATACAAATAGGTTTTAGCAGCTCCAGCCACAACAACATCAGTGTCAACACCATCCTCTTCTTCATCTTCTTCATCATTAACGACATCAACAACATCGAAAAAGGTTACAATTATAAAAGCTGTAGCCATCAATAAGAAGAGTCAAAATGAGCAGCAGATGCAGCAACCACAACAACCACAAAAATCTTTAGGTAAAGGAGAGCTGATGGAGTCCAATATCGATGCTATGGAGGTTTGTTTGAGGAATCTGCTCAAGTTTATCCACTGTTTAAGAACATTAAGTGCATGTGTACTAGAGTTTAATAATATTAGAGTGTAATAAGTGCAAGCGTACTTTGAGTGTAAGCACATTAAGTGTACAGTGTACTGGTACATAATTATTTTTATTATTTTTATTAATTGTTTTTATTAATTATTTTTATTTTTTGTAGTACTCATCGGAGGAGGAGGCTGAAGATTTGGATGATGCCATGAGCAGGCTGACTAAGAAAAGAAAGGTGAGTCTTATCTGATTGGTTGCTTGTCCTGCCTGATCGGTCGTTCTGATTGGTCGTTCTGATTGGCTGGTTATTTTATGATTGGCTAGTTAGTTTTGCATGTTTTTGGTTATGTTTGTGTTTGTCTAATAATTGATTGACTATGAGTTACGCGAAATAAAAAACGAAATGCGTATTTAAAGCAAACATTGTTACTCAAAAACATGCGCGCATACACACATGCACACACACACATACAAACATACACACATACAAACACACACGCATACAAACATACACACATACAAATACGTAGGAGTTGATAATGTCAGACCACAGCAAGATTTACTACAGACCATTCAGGAAAAATTTCTATGTCGAGGTCCCTGAGATCGCCAAGATGGATCAAGATGGTTGGTACTGGTGATGATGATGACGACGACGACGATGATGGTGACGATGACGATGATGATTGCAATGACGATGATGATTGTAAAGATGATGATGATGATGATGATGATTGCGATGTCAAGAATAATAGTTGAAATAACTTTAAAGAAAAATCATAACTATTTCCATTGTCGCAATCATCATCATCACCATCACAAACACCACCATCATCATCGTCGTCGTCGTCATCATCATCACCATCACAACCACCATCATCACCATCGTCATCATCATCGTTACAGAGGTCGAACGGTACAGATTACAGTTGGAGGATATAACGGTTAGAGGTAAAAATTGTCCAAAACCAATCAAAACCTGGGCCCAGAGTGGAGTTAGCAAGAAGGTTCTCGATTGTTTGAAGAAGTAAGTCGTTTTTTCATTCATTCATTTATTCATTCGTTTACTCATTCATTCGTAACACCATTTGCATTCATTCATTCTATCATTTGCAATTCACTGTCTTCACCGTCTTCAATTTTTTTCATTTTGCATTCTCGCCTTCTGCATTCGCTCGTTCGTTCGTTCATTCATTTACTCCTAATTCATCCGTCATTCACCATTCGCATTCATTCAATCATCGTCCATTCATTCGTTCCTTTCTTCATTGAATAACTGAATACGAATCAACCCACAAACAAACAACACCAATACAGGAACGAACAAACAACACAACACACAAACAAATAACACCAACACAAACAAACACACACACACAATCAATCAAACAAACACCGCTAACAACGCAGAAACAACTTTGAGAAGCCAACTCCAATCCAGTGCCAATCCCTGCCCATCATAATGTCGGGCCGGGATATGATCGGGATCGCCAAAACCGGAAGTGGAAAGACCCTCGCCTTCCTGCTGCCTATGTTCAGGCATATCGCCGACCAGCCAGAGTTGGAATCAGATGACGGACCCATTGGTTAGGAGCGAGTTTGGAGATATCTGTCGGATGCATGTCTTATGATGTTTGATAATTGAGAATGTGATGATGTTAATGTGATGGTGCTGTTTCGTTGGAATATGTCGTTACGGTAATTACGGCGATATTGATAATGACGAAGATGGATAGTGGTTATGATGAGGATGATGATGAGGATTGTAATAGATTACTAAGAAATTGTGATGTATGGTAAAATTAGTAGGGTTCATAAAGACCTATGTGATCATATTCATCACTGTTAACTTCGTCAATTGCATTGCTCTATTTTAACGTGGCACATCTCTAAAATTCCTAATTCCTGACCGACCAGCGATCATCATGACTCCAACGAGAGAGCTGGCCATGCAGATCGGCAAGGAGTGCAGGAAGTTCAGTAAGTCGTTGAATCTCCGCTGTGTCTGCGTCTACGGGGGCACCGGCATTTCAGAACAAATTGCCGAGTTGAAAAGAGGGGCGGAGATTATCGTTTGCACTCCTGGCAGAATGATTGACATGCTGGCGGCCAATAGTGGTTAGTTGCTTGATGCTGGCAACCAATAAGAATTTGTTGTTGTTTGGTGTTTGTTTGTAGCCAATATGAATTTGTTCCTTGATGTTTCTTGGTCGATGAGAGTCGGTTATTTTATGTTATGTTAATGAGGCGATGAACGTGATTGGCTGTTTGATGTTTGTGTTAGGGGAATGAATAATGAATAACTTGCGTGTTCACGTGCGAACTAACCAGGCAAAGTGACGAACTTACGGAGGTGCACGTACATTGTACTGGACGAGGCAGACAGGATGTTTGACATGGGCTTTGAACCTCAAGTTTGTAATTTACTAATCTGTTTGTTCTTGTCTATATTATAAAGTGAAATGTGATTATACTCGCACCCCGGTTACATTTTATTACATTGTAATAGTAGAAAGGTTTTTTGGTTTCATATGAATAATTGCGTTTTGACATTACCATCAGGTCTCTCTAAACTACTAACTAACACGCGCGCACACACACACACACACACGCACACACACACGCACACACAACCCAACTTGCAGGTGATGAAGATAGTGGACAACGTACGTCCAGACAGACTGACCGTCATGTTCAGCGCGACCTTCCCGCGGCAGATGGAAGCCCTGGCCCGCAGGGTCCTCACGAAGCCCATCGAAGTCACCGTCGGAGGTCGGAGTGTCGTCTGCGCCGATGTTGAACAGTTCATCGTTAGTCGGCCATTCTTTTCGACTTGATGTCGATTTTATATTTTTTGCAGTTGGTTTTATGTTGCTGTTGTTATCATTTTGATCATCCTCATCATCATCATCATTCTCATCTTCATCAACATCATCATCAACATCGTCATCATCAACAACAGATAGTTCTGGAAGACACGCAAAAATTTCTGAAACTCCTCGAGATCCTTGGTCTCTACCAGGAGAGAGGCTCGTGCCTGGTGTTCGTCCACAAGCAGGAGCATGCAGACGAACTGATGAAGAACTTGCTGAAGCACGGCTACCCGTGCATGTCGTTGCATGGAGGCATCGATCAATACGATAGGGACAGCACCATGGAAGATTTTAAAGCTGGAAATATCAAACTGCTGGTAAGTTGGTTGGTTGGTTGGCCGGTTGGTTGGTTGGCTGGCTGGTTGGTTGGTTGGTTGGTTGGTTGGTTGGTTGGTTGGCTGGCTGGTTGGCCGGTTGGTTGGTTGATTTGTTAGTTGGTTAGAACTGTTTGAATGTATGGTTTTATTTTATAAACTGTGTCTAATATTTCAATAAATTGCATTTAACAATGCACTTTTCAAAATGAATTGATCACTAATCGAGCCATCGAAACCATTCAATCAATATAACAATTGACCAATCAACCAATCACACAACTAGCCAATCAACTCAGCCAATCACACAACCAACCAATCAACCAATCACAAAACCAACCGACCAATCAGATCGCCACTTCGGTTTGTAGCAGAGGTCTCGATGTAAAGGACCTCGTTCTGGTTGTCAACTATGACTGTCCTAATCATTACGAAGATTACGTGCATCGGTGTGGGTTAGTATCTCTTTCTCTCTCTCTCTCTCTCTCTCTCTCTCTCTCTCTCTCTCTCCTTTTTTTTTATTTTCTACCCTATATATTTATTCATCTGTCTGAATTATCTGTCTAACATTTTCCTTCTTCCATTTTTATCTTTCTTCTCCATCTTTTAAACAGTTACTAATAAACTTAAACCTTTGTCGTCATCATCATCATCACTCCCAGACGCACTGGGCGGGCGGGGAACCACGGGTACGCCTACACGTTCGTCTCACATGACCAGGGCAGACACGCCGGTGACCTCATCAAGGCCCTCGAACTTTCGAAAACCCCCGTCCCCGAAGAGTTGAAGGTCTTGTGGCAAAAGTTCAAGGACGAAATGGAAGCTGTTAGTTTCTGTCTGTTTGTCTTCTCTATTTCTCTTTATATCCATCTGTTTGTCTATATCTCTCTATCTCTCTCTATCTATCTATCTATCTATATATCTATCTCCTTTTTTCTGTATTTGTTCATCTAGTTTTGAATGTGTTTGTATTAATAAAAAAGTGAATGCATGAATGAATAAATGAATGAATGAACGTAACAGGATGGAAAGAAGATATCAAGTTACAGTGGCTTCCACGGCAAGGGCTTCAAATTCGACGAGACAGAAGCCGAACTTGCGAACGACAGGAAGAAGCTGCAGAAGGCCGCTCTAGGACTGCAGGACAGCGATGATGAAGACGCTGGATTGGATGTACGCCTGGTTTTTTTTTTTTGTTTTTCACACATGCGCACATACATAGGCACGTACACACACACACACACACACACACACACACACACACAAACAAACAAATAAACACAGATCGAGCAGAAGATAGAGCGAATGTTTGCAAGCCGAAAGAGGGTTTGTGACGTCAACCAATCACTGACCTCCTTGCCATCGGCCAGCAACATCAACAACGTTCAATCTCAATCCAACCTCGAGAAATTGGAACTTGCTAAGAAGGCTGCCAGTCAGATTAACATACTCAAGAATACAACCGGTTCGTTCGTTTGTATGTCTGTCTGTGTATGCGTATCTTTTTTATGTAGATGTGTTTGTATGTGCGTCTGTCTGTCTTTTTGATGGAGTGAGTGAGTGAATGAGGACTTTCTTTCATGAATATAATGTATCCTGCTGATTAATTTTTTAACATTTTAAAAAACAGCTGAACCCTTGGACGTCAACCAGCAGGCGGCAGCTGCCATTCTGAAGGGAGGCGTGGCCGTCACCCATGTCTCGGTCACTGATTGGATCATTCAAACATTCAAATTTAATTACTCGCTTTTTTGCCTTTGGCTTTCTATGACTCGATTTTTAATTGACCCCTTAATTTTTTTTGGTTTCAATACGTGTTTTATTATTGGATGTTAGAGTCCGCACAGTAAATAATCGCACCTCTCTTACAGCAATTTAGTAACAAAATTATTTTATCCACAAACAGTCAAAAACTATCGCCGAACAAATGGCGGAGAAGATAAACGCCAAATTAGGTTACCGACCGATGACGGAAGAGGAGAAGGAGGCGGAGTTAGGAATCCTACCAGCCAATCAGGTTGCAGAACCAACGAAGAGGTATGAAGAGGAGCTTGAGATCAATGATTTCCCCCAGACGGCCAGATGGAAAGTGACATCTAGAGTAAGAAGTTTTTATTCTATTATATTAATACAAACCCCGACACATTAGAAACACGTGTTTGAAGATTGAAACAACCAAACATTTCAAACGCACATTAAAACACCCACCCATCCACTAAAACACTAACTGAATAACAGGAGGCCCTGTCTCAAATTAGTGAGTTCTCAGACGCTGGTATCACCGTCAGAGGTATCTACATACCCCCAAATAAAGATCCTAAAGAAGGTGAGAGGAAATTGTATTTGGGTATCGAAGCTACGAGTGAGATAGCCGTGCAGAAAGCAAAGGCGGAAATAACCAGGCTCATCAAAGAGGAGCTTGTACGATTGGTTGGTATATTCGTTTCTCCGAAAGATCGGCTATTTTATAATAATTTTACATATACCTACATACGAAGAATAATAATAAGAATAATAACAAAATAATAACAATATATTATTATTTCTCACAGCAAAACTCTTACCAGCCAATCAGCAAAAACCGATACAAAGTTTTATAAGGGCGGCAATGATGATGAAAATGATGGCTGTGTTGACGACGACGACGATGATGATGGTAACTATTGTAATAGCGGTGAGGACTATTATTATCATCATCTACACACAATAATTATATCGATACCACAATGATGGCTCGATTGAACGGATTTCGAACTATTTTATGAAAATGTTTTACTGGCTCTTTATTGATCTTATATTATTATTCATTTTAATTATCAATTTTGTGGTCATTTAAAAAAACAACAAACCTGTTTGAAATTATGTGATTTTTGATATTGCATTACAATAATAATAATATAAATATAATAATTATCATAATTATAGAAATAATATTATTTGTAGAAATACGAGTTTTATAATTACGAAATTGAACTTGTGTCTTCTGTAACAACCTTGATCATAAGTAAACTACCGAAAATTTCTTTCAAAGGTTGAATATTTTTGTTGTATCTACTTACTCTTCACTTATTTAGTTCTTTTTTTTTATTTTGTTGGTCATTTTTTCTAGATAACTAAGTTTTATGGTCAGTTTTCAAGCGTTTTTTCTCAGGTTCATCAATCAATTAGTCTTCCTACTTTTGCCAAATCATCATAAAACTAACATTGAATTGTTGAAAAACAGATCTTTTTTGTTCCATAAGTGTAATAAGTGTAATTTCATCTAATTTTTAATTGGTTTTCTCAATTTTATGACAAAATTTGGTTGCGGTCGATAGGTCACCCATCCAAGTGCCAGTCGCGATCAAGTTCGCTCAACTGACATTTAACAATTAAGATTGAATACAACATGAATCTAGTGAATAACTACAAGCTTAATTCATTATATCAGTGCCACATTTTTAAAATCGAATTCTAGTGCATATTCAGTATAACGTAATGATAACCGATCGGTCGGTTCAGGATACTTACTATATATCCAAAACGTCAGAATTTCCAACACCAAAATATGCAGTTTTTAGCTATCAAAAGTCTTACTTCTTACACCAGTGTTGTAATCTCCTGAAGATCCCACTTCTGACACCAGTGTTGTAATCTCCTGAAGATCACACTTCTGACACCAGTGTTGTGACCTCTTCGACCTCGTACGTAACTACCAACCCCGATGTTATAGCTTCAATACTCGCTATATCTCCAACACTGTGTCGTAGCTTCCAACGATAGCCAAGAGATCGTTTATCCGTAGGTTCAAGATTTCCGATATTTGAACACAACTACATCGAACGCAAACTATAAAAACAGAACCCTAACACCCACCCTCAAGGATTAGGGCTCGGCTATTTCAACTCTATAAAATCCGATTCGTATTTCTGAGTTCAGTTTTTAATTAGTTTTTGTAGAGTTTTACAGTGTTTTACAGACTTCAAGTCCTTCAGAGAATGGCAAACTCTTCAGAAACTATCTTTCAAACTCTTCAGAAACTATTTAAACTCTATAGTTCAGTTTTTAATCGGTTTTTATTGAGTTTTACAGTGTTTTACATACTTCAAGTTCTTCAGACTTCTGCAACTAGGATCTTTCATATTGTTATAACCGACCCCTTGTTTTACTCGTTATAATACATCCTCATCGGAGGTATGAGAGTTCCAACCATTGAAGTATATAATTATATTGAATTATATAATTCCATGGTTTCAACTAATTTTCATAATTCTTCTCAAAAACCACATCTCAGCAGCATTGATCCTTTTTTCCATTTCTTTAGAAATTGTTCACTAATCAGAGCCGTAATGATAGCACCCTAACAGTTTTAATTTGTTGATATTCTGATTTTACTGTTGGTGAGGATGTTTTTCATTTTAGAATGTTTTCCTTCTTTTAATTCTGTTTCATTCGTTCAATTAATTATCCATTCACTCATACATAAATATATACATAATATATATTTATATAAAGTACGTATATGTGTTTGTGTTATATTTATACAAGGTTCAAAAGCTGGTTCTTTGCATGTCAAAATCTAGTACCTCTGTGAACTATACATGCTTTTATATAGCCCTCTGTGTATATTACATTATATATGTGTGTATATATATGTGTGAGAGTGTGTGTATTTTCATATACATAAATCATAATTTCACGAATATAATATATATATATATATATAGGTATATGTATGTATGTAAATATATCAATCATGTAGATAGAATATATGTCATGTATTTTAATAAATTAAGTAAAATAAGTATTATAAAATTAAATGCGTTTTTATAGTAAATGTTTTGTAACTTTCAAGATTTTTTTACCTCTAATTGACCATATTCTTCAAAATTGACATTATGTAAATTTATTATCATTTATGTATCCATGTTTATTATACGTGATGATTTTTTCTTTAAAAAGGTTACGTTTCTTTGTTTTCCTTTTAAGGTGATTAGTTTACATTTAAGGTGACCTACTTGTTTACCAACGTCTGATTGGTTAAAAATTCTATGACCTAGCCTAAATTTAGTTTTTTGCATGCTAATTCAGCCACAAAATCATCCCAAAAAATAGTTTCTGTCAAAGAGTTTTTGGAAAAATTCTAAATTTTTGCAGAAGTATCAAAAGATTTTATTAACATTTTTTGAAAAAACATTCTGAGATCTGCTTTTAACGACCTTGCAAATGCACGGCTCGACCTAATCAGGACAATTAGGCATAATGCAAAACTGTAAACATCATTGTTTACGCAAGATAAGCCATCATACAACAATCGCACGTATATAATAATAATGAAAAATAAACCATATATAAAACGCATGCAATAATAACATAGTTAGTAAGAAGAACTAAGAAGATAAAATAAATAAGCGCTATAGAAACAAAGCCAGGGGTCCAATTTTGTACTTTCTAAAAATAGGTGATTGTTTTAAAAATTAAAAGATTGACATTATTGACTCATTCATTAACTATCTAATTAACTGATCTCACGTCGTTTGTAACTTTTTATTAAATTTTAGTTTATTATTAGATTAGATTAGAAAAGTGGCATTTAAAATTAATAATTAAATTAGTTTACTATTTAACAGTGGTTAAACCTAAAAATAATGCAAGTTGCTAAAGAAGGCTTAATGTTAATCAATCCTATTAATGCTAAATCTAGAAGTTAAAATTTGAAATTTTGTTTCTTCCCTTGGGCCTGTGGTGTTGACTGGTTGCAGAGATTGATGAAGTTGAATTCAAGAAGATTATTACTTAAGCCTTGAAAGGTTAATTATTTTAATTTATTCATTCATTCAGTCAGTCATCATTTATTTATTTATTTGTTCATTCAAAAATCAAACAGATCAGTGTTCAAATCTATTCATATTTCAATGGCAGTCAATTATTCATTCATTCATTCATTCATTCATTCATTCATTCATTCATTCATTCATTCATTCATAAAAACCCTAATAAACAAACAAAAACAATACATCTTTGTTTAGAGTTTCAATTAATTAAAAAGATTAAAACCATTAGGCTTTGATCAGAGATATATATATAATAATATTTATAATATATATATATGATATGTAATCAAAATGACATATAATGGATATTTAGGCCAGTTTTCTATTATAACAATGAACACATGTGCATACATTTGTGTGGCATTTTGTAGATAGATACATATTATATTTCTATTTCTAACAAAGTTACATTCCAACTTAGACTTATGCCACTACTTAGGTTTATGCCTTATAAAAAGTAATTTTTGTGAAATAGTTTTATTTTTTTAAAAGAAAGTAAAGTTTATTAGTTTATTTTGTTTTATAGTTCAGTCTTTTTATTACTGTGATTATTATTATTATCATTATTATTATTATTATTGTTATAATTATATTGATATTTTTTGCAGGCACTTTGAAAAGTCTTCCTTCTACTGATCAAGATGGTGGTGGTTATGAAAGGCTGGATTCAATAGTGAAAGATTAATAATAACAACACCAACTATAATAATAATAATAAACAAAACACAATTAAATGCACATTTAAACTTGCTAGCAACAACTTGACTAGAAACATTTAAACATCTAAACGAAAATGAAGTTATCAGCGAGGCTTTTGTTGAGGGCCGTAGCCAGGAGTCGATCGACGCTTGGCCAGCAGATAGCAGACGACATAGAGAGGTACTCGCAGCTGCAACCGACTGCACTTACGTTGCAGAACTATATTGATTTTGGTTAGGGGCTCTTCTGTGTTAGTTGACTGAATGACCAACATACATACGTACATACATACATACATACATACACACATACATACATACACATTGAACAAGGGTAGCATGTATTAAACTCCATATACAAAAATTACATGTTTGTATAGAAACACATTATTCAAATATACATACTTACACACACATTATACATGTTTTTGCAAGTTCGCATATGTATATAATATACATATTATACAAAAGATGTTGAGGAAGACAATCTTTCATTTAATTTAAATAGGAAAGATAGTTGTAGGTATGAAGATTCTTCTAATTTATAGTTACACTCTGACCTACATACACATACATAGGTGCATACATACATACAAATACATACGTATATTCCCACATGCGTATACACATACACATACAGACAGGCATACAAATTCGTACATACATACACATATACCCACCACCCACATGCATACATACATACATTGTCTTGTTTCTAGAACTTTTAACATTGTTTGCTAATGATGGTAAACAGTTTTTTCATTGTGTATGCAAATCTAGGCATGTATGTATGTATGTATGTTTGTTTGTATGTATGTATGTATGTATGTATGTATGTATGTCTGTATGTATGTATGTATGTATGTTTGTACATGTATTCATAGGCAGACAAAGCACTAAAGAAACACAACACTGCTCATATATATCTATGTTTTTTTAAACATCACATTAATCTAAGTGAGATTGATCATGGGATTCAAGATGTTTGTTTACATTGCTATCTCAATTTTCATTGGCTGATATTTATAATAATATTATTATTATTATTATTATTATTGATTTTTAATTTTTTAATGAATAAAATTAAGTTTTAAATAAAATTAGTTCAATGTCCCTCCTTCTTTTACTCATCCATCCATCCATCCAAATGTTCTTTTTTCATACATACATTTATTCATTTATTAAATCCATCCAGCCATCATGTCACATGTAATATGCCCACACGTACACATATACATACATAAACACACACACACACATGCAGGCAAAAGCAAAAATGAATTGAATTCTTTGGACTATCTGATGAAAGAGCTCCCAGTAAGGTTCTCAAACATAATGAGGGAGTTTTACCTACTACCGCCACAATTACTTGAAACCAGTTCTGTTCGAACGCTCCAAGGATGGTATGTGCTTGTGTGTGAGTGAGTGTGTTTGTGTGTGTGTGTGTGTGTATGAAATGAGATGAATGACTGTATGTATGTATGTGTGTGCTTTTATGTTTGTTTATTTGTTGGTTAGTTTTGTACGTACGTACGTATGTGTGAGTGAGTGAGTGAGTGAGTGTGTGTGTGTGTGTGTGTGTTGTATGCTATGTTAATTTATGTTAATTTATTCACGTATGATAGGTACGAGCAGAGTTTTTTTGAGTTGATGCAGATGAAGAGATTGCCATTGAATGACGAAAAGTCTATTGATAAGTAAGTCGTCGTTATTGATGATGATGGTG